>NC_061509.1:52255624-52293610 GCF_022539505.1 Lolium rigidum
GATGATGATTGTTTGCGAAGAACGAGTAAAGAACAATTGCGAGTAGATTGTATTTCAGATGTAAAGAATAGGACCGGGGTCCACGGATCACTAGTGGTGTCTCTCCCATAAGATAAACAGATGTTGGGTGAACAAATTACAGTTGGGCAATTGACAAATAAAGAAGGCATAACAATGCACATACATATATCATGATGAGTACTATGAGATTTAATCAGGGCATTACGGCAAAGTATATAGACCGCTATCCAGCATGCATATATGCCTAAAAAGTCCACTTTCAGGTTATCATCCGAACCCCTTCCGGTATTAAGTTGTAAACAACAGACTATTGCATTAAGTATGGTGTGTAATGTAATCAACACAAATATCCTTAGACAAAGCATCGATGATTTATCCCTAGTGACAATAGCACATCCACAACCTTAGAACTTTCTGTCAATGTCCCAGATTTAATGGAGGCATGAACCCACTATCGAGCATAAATACTCCCTCTTGGAGTCACAAGTATCAACTTGGCCAGAGCCTCTACTAGCAACGGAGAGCATGCAAGAACATAAATAACATATATGATAGATTGATAATCAACTTGACATAGTATTCAATATTCATCGGATCCCAACAAACACAACATGTAGAATTACGAGATAGATGATCTTGATCATGATAGGCAGCTCACAAGATCTAACATGATAGCACAATGAGGAGAAGACAACCATCTAGCTACTGCTATGGACCCATAGTCCAGGGGTGAACTACTCACACATCGATCCGGAGGCGATCATGGCGATGAAGAGACCTCCGGGAGATGATTCCCCTCTCCGGCAGGGTGCCGGAGGCGATCTCCTGAATCTCCCGAGATGGGATTGGCGGCGGCGGCGTCTCTGGAAGGTTTTCCGTATCGTGGCTCTCGGTACTGGGGGTTTCGCGACGAAGACCTTAAGTAGGCGGAAGGGTGGGTCAAGGGGCGTCACGAGGGGCCCACACAGTAGGCCGGCGCGACCAGGGCTTGGGCCGCGTCGCCCTGTTGTGTGGCCACCTCGTGGCCCCACTTCGTTTCCTCTTCGGACTTCTGGAAGCTTCGTGCAAAAATAGGACCCTGGGCGTTGATTTCGTCCAATTCCGAGAATATTTCCTTACTAGGATTTGTGAAACCAAAAACAGCAGAAAACAGCAACTGGCTCTTCGGCATCTCGTCAATAGGTTAGTGCCGAAAAATGCATAAATATGACATATAATGTGTATAAAACATGTGAGTATCATCATAAAAGTAGCATGGAACATAAGAAATTATAGATACGTTTGGGACGTATCAAGCATCCCCAAGGTCCTACTCGCCCTCGAGTAGGTAAACAATAACAAAGATAATTTCTGAAGTGACATGCTATCATAATCTTGATCATAGCATATGAGATGAATGCAGCGATTCGAAGCAATGCTGAAGATAATGAGTAAACAAATGAATCATATAACAAAGACTTTTCATGAATAATACTTTCAAGACAAGCATCAATAAGACTTGCATAAGAGTTACTCATAAAGCAATAAATTCAAAGTAAAGGCATTGAAGCAACACAAAGGAAGATATAAGTTTCAGCAATTGCTTTCAACTTCAACATATATATCTGATGTGTGTAGTTGACACGTCCGTTGGAAACCCCAAGAGGAAGGTGTGATGCGCACAGTAGCAAGTTTCCCTCAGTAAGAAACCAAGGTTTAATCGAACCAGTAGGAGTCAAGAAGCACGTTGAAGGTTGATGGCGGCGGGATGTAGTGCGGCACAACACCAGGGATTCCGGCGCCAACGTGGAACCTGCACAACACAACCAAAGTACTTTGCCCCAACGAAACGGTGAGGTTGTCAATCTCACCGGCTTGCTGTAACAAAGGATTAGATGTATAGTGTGGATGATGATTGTTTGCAGAAAACAGTAGAACAAGTATTGCGGTAGATTGTATTCGATGTAAAAGAATGGACCGGGGTCCACGAGTTCACTAGAGGTGTCTCTCCCATAAGATAAATAGCATGTTGGGTGAACAAATTACGGTCGGGCAATTGACAAATAGAGAGGGCATGACCATGCACATACATGATATGATGAGTATTGTGAGATTTAATTGGGCATTACGACAAAGTACATAGACCGCTATCCGGCATGCATCTATGCCTAAAAGTCCACCTTCGGGTTATCATCCGAACCCTTCCGGTATTAAGTTGTAAACAACGGACAATTGCATTAAGTATGGTGCATAATGTAATCAATAACTACATCCTTGGACATAGCATCAATGTTTTATCCCTAGTGGCAACGAGCACATCCACAACCTTAGAACTTTACGTCGGTGTCCCGGATTTAATGGAGGCATGAACCCACTATCGAGCATAAATACTCCCTCTTGGAGTTAAGAGCAAAAACTTGGCCAGAGCCTCTACTAATAACGGAGAGCATGCAAGATCATAAACAACACATAGGTAATAGATTGATAATCAACATAACATAGTTTTCTCTATCCATCGGATCCCGACAAACACAACATATAGAATTACGGATAGATGATCTTGATCATGTTAGGCAGCTCACAAGATCCGACAATGAAGCACAATGAGGAGAAGACAACCATCTAGCTACTGCTATGGACCCATAGTCCAGGGGTGAACTACTCACTCATCACTCCGGAGGCGACCATGGCGGTGAAGATTCCTCCGGGAGATGATTCCCCTCTCCGGCAGGGTGCCGGAGGCGATCTCCTGAATCCCCGAGATGGGATTGGCGGCGGCGGCGTCTCGATAAGGTTTTCCGTATCGTGGCTCTCGGTGCTGGGGGTTTCGCGACGAAGGCTTTAATTAGGCGGAAGGGCAACGCGGGGGCCACACGAGGCCCCACACGCCGAGGCCGCGCGGCCAGCTCTTGGGCCGCGCCGCCCTGCTGTGGCGGCGCCTCGTGGCCCCACTTCCTTTCCCCCTCGGTCTTCTGGAAGCTTCGTGCAAAAATAGGACCCTGGGCGTTGATTTCGTCCAATTCCGAGAATATTTCTTTACTAGGATTTTTGAAACAAAAAAACAGCAGAAAACAGCAACTGGCTCTTCGGCATCTCGTTAATAGGTTAGTGCCAGAAAATGCATAAATACGACATATAATGTGCATAAAACATGTAGATATCATCAATAATGTGGCATGGAACATAAGAAATTATCGATACGTCGGAGACGTATCAGCATCCCCAAGGTTAGTTCTGCTCGTCCCGAGCGAGTAAACGATAACAAAGATAATTTACGGAGTGACATGCCATCATAACCTTGATCATACTATTGTAAGCATATGTAATGAATGCAGCGATCATAACAATGGTAATGACATGAGTAAACAAATGAATCATAAAGCAAAGACTTTTCATGAATAGTACTTCAAGACAAGCATCAATAAGTCTTGCATAAGAGTTAACTCATAAAGTAATAAATCAAAGTAAAGGTATTGAAGCAACACAAAGGAAGATTAAGTTTCAGCGGTTTGCTTTCAACTTATAACATGTATATCTCATGGATATTTGTCAACATAGAGTAATATAACAAGTGCAATATGCAAGTATGTAGGAATCAATGCACAGTTCACACAAGTGTTTGCTTCTTGAGGTGGAGAGAAATAGGTGAGCTCGACTCAACATAAAAGTAAAAGAATGGTCCTTCAAAGAGGAAAGCATCGATTGCTATATTTGTGCTAGAGCTTTGGTTTTGAAAACATGAAACAATTTTGTCAACGGTAGTAATAAAGCAGATGTATCATGTAAATTATATCTTACAAGTTGCAAGCCTCATGCATAGTATACTAATAGTGCCCGCACCTTGTCCTAATTAGCTTGGATTGCCAAGATTATCATCGCAATACACATGTTTTAACCAAGTGTCACAAAGGGGTACCTCTATGCCGCCTGTACAAAGGTCTAAGGAGAAAGTTCGCATTTGGATTTCTCGCTTTTGATTATTCTCAACTTAGACATCCATACCGGGACAACATAGACAACGAGATAATGGACTCCTCTTTTATGCATAAGCATGTAGCAACAATTAATGTTCTCATATGAGATTGAGGATATATGTCCAAAACTGAAACTTCCACCATGATTCATGGCTTTAGTTAGCGGCCCAATGTTCTTCTCTAACAATATGCATGCTCTAACCATTAAACGAGTGGTAAATCTCCCTTACTTCAGACAAGGCGGACATGCATAGCAACTCACATGATATTCAACAAAGAGTAGTTGATGGCGTCCCCGGAAACATGGTTATCGCACAACAAGCAACTTAATAAGAGATAAAGTGCATAAGTACATATTCAATACCACAATAGTTTTTAAGCTATTTGTCCCATGAGCTATATATTGCAAAGGCGAATGATGGAAATTTTAAAGATAGCACTCAAGCAATTTACTTTGGAATGGCGGAGAAATACCATGTAGTAGGTAGGTATGATGGACACAAATGGCATAGTGGTTGGCTCAAGGATTTTGGATGCATGAGAAGTATTCCCTCTCGATACAAGGTTTAGGCTAGCAAGGTTATTTGAAACAAACACAAGGATGAACCAAGTGCAGCAAAACTCACATAAAAGACATATTGTAAACATTATAAGACTCTACACCGTCTTCCTTGTTGTTCAAAACTCAATACTAGAAATTATCTAGACTTTAGAGAAACCAAATTTTAGCAAGCTCTATGTATTTCTTCATTAATGGGTGCAAAGTATATGATGCAAGGGCTTAAACATGAGCACAACAATTGCCAAGTATCAAATTATTCAAGACATTTTAAAATTACTACATGTAGCATTTCCCGATTCCAACCATATAACAATTTAACGAAGAAGATTCAACCTTCGCCATGAATACTATGAGTAAAGCCTAAGGACATATTTGTCCATATGCAACAGCGGAGCGTGTCTATCTCCCACACAATGAATGCTAGGATCCATTTTATTCAAACAAAAACAAAAACAAAAACAAACCTACGCTCCAAGCAAAGCACATAAGATGTGATGGAATATAAATATAGTTTCAGGGGAGGAACCTGATAATGTTGTCGATGAAGAAGGGGATGCCTTGGGCATCCCCAAGATTAGACGCTTGAGTCTTCTTAATATATGCAGGGGTGAACCACCAGGGCATCCCCAAGCTTAGAGCTTTCACTCTCCTTGATCATATTGCATCATTTCCCTCTCTTGATCCTTGAAAACTTCCTCCACACCAAACTCGAAACAACTCATTAGAGGGTTAGTGCATAATAAAAATTTATATGTTTAGAGGTCACATAATCATTCTTAACACTTCTGGACATTGCATAAAGCTACTGTACATTAATGGATCAAAGAAATTCATCCAACATAGCAAAAGAGGCAATGCGAAATAAAAGGCAGAATCTGTCAAAACAGAACAGTTCGTAAAGACGAATTTTAAAATGGCACCAGACTTGCTCAAATGAAAATTCCCAAATTGAATGAAAGTTGCGTACATATCCGAGGATCACGCACGTAAATTGTCATATTTTTCTGAGCTACCTACAGAGAGGCAGGTCGAAATTCGTGACAGACAAAGAAATCATGTTACTGCGCAGTAATCCAAATCTAGTATGAACCTTACTATCAAAGACTTTACTTGGCACAACAATGCACAAAACTAAGATAAGGAGAGGTTTCTACAGTAGTAAACAACTTCCAAGACTCAAATATAAAATAAAAGTACTGTAGTAAAAACATGGGTTGTCTCCCATAAGCGCTTTTTTTTAACGCCTTTCAGCTAGTCGCAGAAAGTGTGTATCAAGTATTATCAAGAGATGAAGCATCAACATCATAACTTGTTCTAATAATAGAATCAAAAGGTAACTTCATTCTCTTTCTAGGGAAGTGTTCCATACCTTTCTTGAGAGGAAATTGATATTTAATATTACCTTCCTTCATATCAATGATAGCTCCAACAGTTCGAAGAAAAGGTCTTCCCAATATAATGGGGCAAGATGCATTGCATTCAATATCCAAGACAACAAAATCAACGGGGACAAGGTTATTGCTAACGGTAATGCGAATATTATCAACTCTCCCCAAAGGTTTCTTTTTAGCATTATCAACAAGGTTAACATCCAAATAACAATTTTTCAATGGTGGCAAGTCAAGCATATTATAAATCTTCTTAGGCATAACAGAAATACTTGCACCAAGATCACATAAAGCATTAAAATCAAAGTTATTGACCTTCATCTTAATGATGGGCTCCTAACCATCTTCTAGCTTTCTAGGAATAGAAGCTTCACGTTCTAATTTCTCTTCTCTAGCTTTTATGAGAGCATTTGTAATATGTTTTGTGAAAGCCAAGTTTATAGCACTAGCATTAGGACTCTTAGCAAGTTTTTTGCAAGAACTTTATAACTTCAGAGATATGGAAATCATCAAAATCCAAACCATTATAATCTAATGCAATGGGATCATCATCCCCAATGTTGGAAAAAATTTCAGCAGTTTTATCACGAGCGAGTTTCAGCGGTTTAGAGTTTTTGCAGCTTTGCAGGCTTTGCATTAGGAGTAGAAGCATTGCCAACACCAATTATTTTACCATTGATAGTAGGAGGTGCAGCAACATGTGAATCATTAACATTACTAGTGGTGGTAATATTCCAAACTTTAGCTACATTATTCTCTTTAGCTAGTTTTTCATTTTCTTCTCTTTCCCACCTAGCATGCAATTCAGCCATCAATCTTATATTCTCATTAATTCTAACTTGGATGGCATTTGCTGTAGTAACAATTTTATATTCAATATCCTTATTAGGAATAACTTTTGATTTCAAAAGATCAACATCAGAGGCAAGACTATCAACCTTAGAAGCGAGAATATCAATTTTATTGAGTTTTTCCTCAACAGATTTGTTAAAAGCAGTTTGTGTACTAATAAATTATTTAAGCATAGCTTCAAGTCCAGGGGGTGTGTTCCTATTATTGTTGTAAGAATTCCCATAAGAATTTCCATAACTATTCCCATTATTGTAAGGATATGGCCTATAGTTGTTACTAGAATTGTTCGATAAGCATTGTTGTTGAAATTATTATTTTTAATGAAGTTTACATCAACATGTTCTTCTTAGGCAACCAATGAAGCTAAAGGAACATTATTAGGATCAACATTAGTCCTATCATTCACAAGCATAGACATAATAGCATCAATCTTATCACTCAAGGAGGAGGTTTCTTCGACAGAATTTACCTTCTTACCTTGTGGAGCTCTTTCCGTGTGCCATTCAGAGTAATTAATCATCATATTATCAAGAAGCTTTGTTGCTTCACCAAGAGTGATGGCCATAAAGGTACCTCCAGCAGCTGAATCCAATAGGTTCCGCGAAGAAAAGTTCGATCCTGCATAAAAGGTTTGGATGATCATCCAAGTAGTCAGTCCATGGGTTGGGCAATTTTTAACCAAAGATTTCATTCTTTCCCAAGCTTGTGCAACATGCTCATTATCCAATTGTTTAAAATTCATTATGCTACTTCTCAAAGATATAATTTTAGCAGGGGGATAATATCTACCAATAAAAGCATCCTTGCATTTAGTCCATGAATCAATACTATTCTTAGGCAGAGATAGCAACCAACCTTTAGCTCTTCCTCTTAATGAGAAAGGATACAATTTTAATTTTATAATGTCACATCTACATCTTTATACTTTTGCATTTCACACAATTCAACAAAATTATTGAGATGGGCAGCGAGCATCATCGAACTAACACCAAAAAATTGCTCTCGCATAACAAGATTCGATAAAGCAGGTTTAATTTCAAAGAATTCTGCTGTAGTAGCAGGTGGAGCAATAGGTGTGCATAAGAAATCATTATTATTTGTGGTTGTGAAGTCACACAACTTAGTATTTTCAGGAGTAGCCATTTTAGCATTAGTAAATAAAGCAAACTAGATAAAGTAAATGCAAGTAACTAATTTTTTTTGTGTTTTTGATATAGAGTGCAAGACAGTAAATAAAGTAAAGCTAGCAACTAATTTTTTTGTGTTTTGATATATTGCAGCAAACAAAGAAGTAAATAAAATAAAGCAAGACAAAAACAAAGTAAAGAGATTGGATTGTGGAGACTCCCCTTGCAGCGTGTCTTGATCCCCGGCAACGGCGCCAGAAATTTTCTTGATGCGTGTAGTTGACACGTCCGTTGGGAACCCCAAGAGGAAGGTGTGATGCACACAGTAGCAAGTTTCCCTCAGTAAGAAACCAAGGTTTAATCGAACCAGTAGGAGTCAAGAAGCACGTTGAAGGTTGATGGCGGCGGGATGTAGTGCGGCGGAACACCAGGGATTCCGGCGCCAACGTGGAACCTGCACAACACAACCAAAGTACTTTGCCCCAACGAAACAGATGAGGTTGTCAATCTCACCGGCTTGTCTGTAACAAAGGATTAGATGTATAGTGTGGATGATGATTGTTTGCAGAAAACGAGTAGAACAAGTATTGCGATAGATTGTATTCGATGTAAAAGAATGGACCGGGGTCCATAGTTCACTAGAGGTGTCTCTCCCATAAGATAAATAGCATGTTGGGTGAACAAATTACAGTCGGGCAATTGACAAATAGAGAGGGCATGACCATGCACATACATGATATGATGATTGTGAGATTTAATTGGGCATTACGACAAAGTACATAGACCGCTATCCAGCATGCATCTATGCCTAAAAAGTCCACCTTCAGGTTATCATCCGAACCCCTTCCGAGTATTAAGTTGTAAACAACGGACAATTGCATTAAGTATGGTGCGTAATGTAATCAATAACTACATCCTTGGACATAGCATCAATGTTTTATCCCTAGTGGCAACAAGCACATCCACAACCTTAGAACTTTCTCGTCATCTGTCCCAGATTTAATGGAGGCATGAACCCACTATCGAGCATAAATACTCCCTCTTGGAGTTAAGAGCAAAAACTTGGCCAGAGCCTCTACTAATAACGGAGAGCATGCAAGACCATAAACAACACATATGTAATATATTGATAATCAACATAACATAGTATTCCCTATCCATCGGATCCCGACAAACACAACATATAGAATTACAGATAGATGATCTTGATCATGTTAGGCAGCTCACAAGATCCGACAATGAAGCACAATGAGGAGAAGACAACCATCTAGCTACTGCTATGGACCCATAGTCCAGGGGTGAACTACTCACTCATCACTCCGGAGGCGACCATGGCGGTGAAGAGTCCTCCGGGAGATGATTCCCCTCTCCGGCGAGGGTGCCGAGGCGATCTCCCGAATCCCCGAGATGGGATTGGCGGCGGCGTCTCGGTAAGGTTTTCCGTATCGTGGCTCTCGGATGCGGGGGTTTCGCGACGAAGGCTTTAAGTAGGCGGAAGGGCAACGCGGGGGCCACACGAGGGCCCCACACGCCGGGGCCGCGCGGCCAGCTCTGGGCCGCGCCGCCCTGCTCGTGGCGGCGCCTCGTGGCCCCACTTCCTTTCCCCCTCGGTCTTCCGGAAGCTTCGTGCAAAAATAGGACCCCGGGCGTTGATTTCGTCCAATTCCGAGAATATTTCTTTACTAGGATTTCTGAAACCAAAAACAGCAGAAAACGACAAGCTGGCTCTTCGGCATCTCGTTAATAGGTTAGTGCCGGAAAATGCATAAATACGACATATAATGTGTATAAAATATGTAGATATCATCAATAATGTGGCATGGAACATAAGAAATTATCGATACGTCGGAGACGTATCAGTATCTCATGGATAATTGTCAACACAAAGTAATATAACAAGTGCAATAGGTAAACACGTAAGAATCAATGCACACAGTTGATACAAGTGTTTGTTTCTGGGATAGAAAGGATAGGCAAACTGACTCAACAATAAAGTAAAAGATAGGCCCTTCGCAGAGGGAAGCGTTGATTACTATATTTGTGCTAGAGCTTTTCATTTTGAAAACAAGAAACAATTTTGTCAACGGTAGTAATAAAGCATATGTGTTATGTATAAGATATCTTATAAGTTGCAAGCCTCATGCATAGTATACCATTAGTGCTCGCACCTTGTCCTAATTAGCTTGGATTAACACGGATTATCATTGCATAGCATATGTTTCAACCAAGTGTCACAAAGGGGTACCTCTATGCCGCCTGTACAAAGGTCTAAGGAGAAAGCTCGCATTGGATTTCTCGCTTTTGATTATTCTCAACTTAGACATCCATACCGGGACAACATAGACAACAAATAATGGACTCCTCTTTAATGCATAAGCATTCAACAACGATTAATATTCTCATAAGAGATTGAGGATTAGTTGTCCAAACTGAAACTTCCACCATGAATCATGGCTTAAGTTAGCGGCCCAATGTTCTTCTCTAACGGTATGCATACTCAAACCATTTGATCATGAAAATCGCTCTTACTTCGAGACAAGACAAACATGCATAGCAACTCACATGATATTCAACAAAGGTAAAAGTTGATGGCGTCCCCAGAAACATGGTTACCGCTCAACAAGCAACTTATTAAGAAATAAAACACATAAGTACATATTCTTCACCACGATAGTTTTTAAGGCTATTTGTCTCATGAACTATATATTTCAAAGGCAAAAAAGAATAGAATTTTAAAGGTAGCACTCAAGTAATGTACTTTGGAATGGCGGAGAAATACCATGTGGTAGGTAGGTATGGTGGACACAAATGGCATGGTTATTGGCTCAAGGATTTGGATGCACGAGAAGAATTCCTCTCAATACAAGGCTAGGCTAGCAAGGTTGTTTGAAGCAAACTCAAGTATAAAACGGTGCAGCAAAGCTCACACATGAACATATTGTAACTATTATAAGACTTTACATTGTCTCCTTGTTGTTCAAACACCTCAACCAGAAAATATCTAGACTCTAGAGATCAATCATGCAAACCAAATTTTAACAAGCTCTATGTAGTTATTCATTAATGAGTACAAGGTACATGATGCAAGAGCTTAAACATGATCTATATGAGCACAACAATTGCCAAGTATCACATTATTCAAGACATTAAACCATTTACCACATGCGGCATTTTCCGTTTCCAACCATATAACAATGAATGAAATAGTCCAACTTTCGCAATGAACATTAAGATAAAGCTAAGAACACATGTGTTCATACGAAACAGCGGAGCGTGTCTCTCTCCTAAACAAAGAATGCTAGGATCCGATTTATTCAAACAAAAACAAAAACAAAAACAAACAGACGCTCCAAGTAAAGCACATAAGATGTGACGGAATAAAAATATAGTTTCACTAGAGGAACCTGATAAGTTGTCGATGAAGAAGGGGTGCCTTGGGCATCCCCAAGTTTAGACGCTTGAGTCTTCTTAAAATATTCAGGGATGAACCACGGGGGCATCCCCAAGCTTTGACTTTTCACTCTTCTTGATCATATTTTATCATCCTCCTCTCTTGACCCTTGAAAACTTCCTCCACACCAAACTCGAAACAAACTCATTAGAGGGTCAGTGCATAATTCATATATTCAGAGGTGACATAATCATTCTTAACACTTCGGACATTGCACAAAGCTACCGAAAGTTAATGGAACAAAGAAATCCATCAAACATAGCAAAACGAGCAATGCGAAATAAAAGGCAGAATCTGTCAAAACAGAACGGTTCGTAAAGACGAATTTTAAAGTGGCACCAGACTTGCTCAGATGAAAAAGCTCAAATGGAATGAAAGGTTCGTACATATCCGACGATCACGCACGTAAATTGGCAGATAATTTTAATTTTTCTACGGAGACTACTGCTCAAATTCGTGATGACGAAGAAATGCTGTTCCTGCGCAGTAATCCAAATCTAGTATTGGCTTTACTATCAAAGATTTACTTGGCACAACAATGCAATAAAATAAAGATAAGGAGAGGTTGCTACAATAGTAACAACTTCCAAGACTCAAATATAAAATAAAATGCAGAAGTAAAATAATGGGTTGTCTCCCATAAGCGCTTTTCTTTAACGCCTTTCAGCTAGGCGCAGAAAGTGTGTATCAAGTATTATCAAGAGGTGAAGCATCAACATCAATAGGTATCTTAGATGCTCCCCCTTCCGTAGTGGTGCTAAGGTCTTTGTCAATTTTAGGCCTATAATAGTTTTTTGGCTTAGGCACTTTAGAGGCATACATGAACTTTTGCTCCTTACCCACATAGGCTTTCTCCTTAATCTTAAGAGAAGAAAAAGTTGAACCCAAGGTTCCCATAGCTTCTTCAAGTTCACTAATCCTATGGGTTCGATTATCATGAGTAGCACAAGTTTCTAAAACGACAATTCTCTCATTAATTCCACCTAGAGATTTATCAAATTTATCAGTGCTATTAAGTAATAGGGATTTCTATTTTCGTGCCCTCAGGTCCTTAGTTGTACTCAGTTTTCCCCAGCTCCTTAGTTTTTCCTCAGTTTCCCCCAAGCCCTTGTTTGAAACCCGTAGAAGCAGCTCAGACGGCAGGATTCCCGTTTAGTTGACGTTCTGTCACGTGTGGGGCCGCGTCTTGTGGGGCCGAGTCGTGTGGGCCCGCGTCGCGTGGGGCTGGTAGAAAGGGACCACGTGGGACAGGACGAGAAGCGCTTGGTTGCACGTGAGCAGGAGCTGGGTTATGTCTCTCTCGGCCCCAAATTGGCATTATTAAGTGCACCTTTTTTCCCTCTTTCTCTCTGTCCTTTTCACCAAATTAGTATAAAATCTAGAGAAGCTTGCATTTCTGACTTTCTTCAATTATTTGTGCCTTTTGGCCCTCGTTGTTTGCCCAATATGGCAGCAAATCTAGTACTCCCTCTGGTCCATATGTATGTAGTTAAATCTAGAAGCAAATCTCCAGGATAATGTACGATAAATTCACGGTCATAGTAAATCAAGAAAACTAAGTACGGCCAACAAAATATAGTAGACTAGGGATAGATAATCCCTAGATAATATGGATAGATAATAGGCTGCATACACAGCAGCCAACATAGTAACGGGTTCTTCACAGCACCATCATACTAACATAACAACAAGGGATCCCTAGCTAACAACAAAGGGATCCCAACAACAAACTAGGAGGCGGCGGCGGCAGCACACGTCCGAGGACTCCGCCTACCCCATCCGGCTCTCCCTCCACTTGTTGCTCTTGCTCCCCTTGGGAGCCTTGGGCTTGAGCGGAGGCATGCGCCCGGCGGAGATCTCCACCCGCCGCAAGCTGCGGAGGTGCATGCCGAGCGCCCGTGCTTGGCGCGGAAGGAGTGGACGTTCACCGTCGTGCCGACCTTGGGGAAGGTGTTGCTGATGTTCTCAGCATGCGTGACGAGGCAGTTGAAGTCCGTGGCGCCGAGTCTCCTGGTGCAGAAGGGGCACCTGTACACCTCCTTGGCGAAGTAGGAGATGTACTGGCCGACCTGCAGCCTCCGCATCACCTTGCGAGTCTTGACGTCCTCCTCCTCTTCGTCGCTACCAACGTCGCTGCCAGACATCTGATCCATATCAAACAGAAACTAGTGAATGAGTTGCAACGATGACTAACGTACATGATAACAAAGTTAAGAAAAACAGAGTCAGCCTCAGTTAGAGTGGACATGATTATATATCTACAGGGAAGGTGTAAGCGAACTAAAGCTCATGCACAACAGATTTTGTACACAGCAATGGTTCGCTGAACCCTCCATGTAAAAATTTGTGCCCAACCATTCATCATAGGCAAAGAAACAGATTCTAGATATGAACTAGATCTGAACTTGAACACATTCGAGATTATTTGCAAAATTAAACGGTTGATATCTTTTGATTAGTGCATAAAATAACTGATTGAGATCCCATGATTACTTGCATAAATTAACTGATTGAGATCCAATATTACTTGCATAAATTAACCGAACAGCCGAACCCCAAATCTTAAACGAAATCAAGAAGTGATCAAAACAAAATGGAATAAAATCGGCGCAAATATTAGCCCAATACTCATCCATCTACAGATCCATCTACACCAGCAAAAATAGGGTTCAAAAAGGAATTGGGAACAAAAAAGGAAGCAAACCGTAGTTACCTCGTTCCATGGGTCCTCCAGGGAGGTGTCGTAGGGGTTCGAGGGCGGGACGTACGGCACGGGGTCGTAGGGGTCCCATCCCGCCGGGATCTGACTGCCACCGGCGGCAGTAGCCTCCGATGCACCGGCGATGGCGGCGGCGGCGGCGTCGTCCGTCGAGGGGACGGGGCCGAAGATGGAGGCGTCGCGCTTCGAGCCAACCTCGACGATGGGATTGGCATTCTCTTTGTCCATCTCTCCGGCGGAGGAAGAGGAAGAGGGAGAGGGAGAGGGTTTTTGCTTTGGAGAAGATGATGGGACGTGAGAGAGTTGGCGATGCGTGAGCGAGTGAGAGTGACAGAGACAGTGCTAGGAGGCGTCTATAAAGGCGAGGGGTGGTTAATGCGACCCGCGTCCTACGCGTGCACAGGTGCACGTCCGCACGTCTTGGACTTACGCAACGCGACACGCGTCCACGATTGCACGTCTCGACTTCTCCACCGCGACCCGCGTCTACGCGTCAACAATTGCACGTGTCCTCGAGTCTAACCCTGGAAATTTAGATATACTCGGGTATACCCTCGAGTCTTATACTAGCATTTTTTGTGTGCTCAATTTTCCCCTCGAGTGCTAATACTGGCTAGTGCAATATACTCAGTTTTACCCTCAAGTGGCTGGTCAACGAGAGTCAACAAATGGGATTAACTAGTTAAATGAGTCATTTAATGTGCAAAAAATCCTAAAAAGAGTGGCACTTACTCATGGATTCTTTACCACAAATTGCCACTTCTCAAATCATAGATAAATCATAGATAAATCAAGTTTTACCACAAATTGCCACTTCTCAAATCACCTAGTAGCTATGAAGGTGCATGGTTTTCCACAATAAGCCCTTCCCAAAACAGCTTCCCCCAAATCATACTTTGTCTAAATGAGGCCACAATTCTCACACTGATGTATATTGGTATTGCAAATAGTTTGAGGTAGGCCAAGATGGGTTTCATTGTACAAAACACGCATTTTCCATTTTTAAATCTCATATTTGAATCCCTTAGTCTATTTACTACTCAGGTGCCCTTGGTTTCTTGATAGTACTCAGTTTTGCCCTCTCTCTTCACAAATTCTCGCAGACGTGCATCATCGCTCTGATTGGTCTAGCCCATGTCACGCGGATCGTGCCCACCGACTAGTTGATCGTATGATAAAGGGAACGGGCAGGATAACCCTCTCTCTCTCTGTTGGCGGTTAATTAGCTTCCACCCTCTAAGTATGCTTGAAGGGCGGTTTTACGTATTATTTTTCACGCGCTAAAAATTATAAACTGTTTTAGGCGTTATTTTTCATGCAAAAAATGATAAACCATCACCGATTTGTTGTTACCAATACTTTTCACGCAAAAAAAATGATAAACCATCACCGATTTGTTGTTGCCATTACTTTTCACGCAAAAAAATGATAAACCATCAACAATTTGTTGTAGCCATTACTTTTCACGCAAAAAAATGATAAACCATCAACAATTTGTTGTAGCCATTACTTTTCACGCAAAAAAATGATAAACCATCACCGATTTGTTGTTGCCATTACTTTTCACGCAAAAAATGATAAACCATCAACAATTTGTTGTAGCCATTACTTTTCACGCAAAAAATGATAAACCATCAACAATTTGTTGTTGCCATTACTTTTCACGCAAAAAATATGATAAACCATCACCGATTTGTTGTTGCCATTACTTTTCACGCAAAAAATGATAAACCATCAACAATTTGTTGTAGCCATTACTTTTCACGCAAAAAATGATAAACCATCAACAATTTGTTGTAGCCATTACTTTTCACGCAAAAAATGATAAACCATCAACAATTTGTTGTTGCCATTACTTTTCATGCAAAAAATATGATAAACCATCACCGATTTGTTGTTGCCATTACTTTTCACGCAAAAAATGATAAACCATCAACAATTTGTTGTAGCCATTACTTTTCACGCAGAAAAAACCTAATTTGTTACAAAAACTGGTTTCGAGTGAGACCTAACCAAGTTTGGCATACATGATGGCATACCTATAACAACAAGGAATATCTAAAAGGGAAAGTTTCAGAAAATTTAGGGTGAAAATGATGCCATACATGATGCTTGTTTTCGAGGTTTTGACCTGAAAATCAATTGGGTATTGTAAAGGGAAATAAAAAGTTCGAAAAATGTAAAAACGAAACAATCTATCTATCTATGTATAGAAGATTAGCTGTATGAAATTTGAGGTTATTTAGAGAAGGTAGAAAAAAATCACCTTGTTAGAAAAGCTGGTTTCAGCGAGACGAAACGGCATGCGCTTAAGCAAAGTGATTTTTTCGAACATCTCCAAATGACCCCAAATTTTCCATACATGATGACATACGTGTAACAACAAGGAACCCTATCTAAAAAGTGTCAAAAAAGTTTGCCCAACCGTATAGCTCTATCAAAAAGAACCTCACCATGGCGCTAGTATAATTTTGGGATAGTTACAAACTTTCGTTACCTAACCTTCAACATGAAACTTGTTTCAAATTCATTTTGGCCTACAAGAAACAAATCCCAACTTGATTCGAGCACCACAGCCTCCAAACGATGCCGATGCCGATATCGGCATGGTCAGAACGGATATGCTCGCCGCCACTGCTAGGTCAACGTCGGGATGCACCCTCAATCCCGTCCCCTCATTCGATCACTGACACGCCAGAGATACCGCCGAGGCCAATGCCGAACGTACATGCTGATGCCAATGCCGATCATGCATGCACGCCGCTGTGGGCACGGCCACGCCGACCCGCTATGCTTTGGACGCCACGGACCGCCGCGAGGTCTTTCCCTTCGCCACCACACTCTCCTAGCACCCACCTATACACGCCGGAAAGGAGAGACACTAGTTTTCTCTACATTGCTCGCGTTTGTGTCCGACACGGTCGATCAAAGTTTTGAGGTGGTCGTCGATGTCGTCGACCATTTCTTCTCTTCTTTGCATGGTTAAACGCGTCTAGTTCATATCTATCTAATGCGTCTGGTCTCGCCTCATGCAGTTCTTTGTGGACGTCGATCTCATCTCGGCACCCCGCATGCCACCTCCTACGTGCCATCGCTGTAGAGCTCCGTTTAAAAATCTAATCCTACCCGTGTATTTCCCCTTGTATCAGCGTCATGGCCCCACTTGTCATTTGATATACCGAAGCCCCACTCGTTCGCGTTTTGGTCAGGGATACAGCGATGCTTACGGTCAAACAAAGATGGATGGTCTGACGTGTCTTTGCGAGGCTCTACGTGGCCCCACTAGTCGGAAGATAACGGTCAACCGTCGGGCAACCGGCCATTACATCACGTGTGATGGTTTCAGACAAACGCTTGGGTAAAACTGAGGAAAAACTAAGGAGCTGGGGAAAACTGAGCACAACTAAGGACCCGAGGGCACGAAAATAGAAATCCCTAAGTAATATTCCCAATTTAGTCTCAATACTTGGAAGGTCTTTCTCTATGGCCTCCAACTTTTTCATGACATCTTCAAGAGAGATTTCAATTTTAGCTTCATTAACAGGTGGTATTCCAACTAAACTCTCAATAATGCAACTAGCTTCTAAAGCAGAAGTGCCTAGGAAATTACCTCCCGCAAGAGTATCAAAAACATATTTATTCCAACTAGAGATACCAACATAAAAGTTCCTAAGTAGTATAATAGTGGAGTGTTTCTTAATGCACCTATGATGAGCATCGCTAATTCTATACCAAGCATCTTTACAACTTTCTCCCCCTTGTTGCTTAAACGAACGAACTTCAACTTCCGGATTACTCATTTTTAGTAGTAGTAAATAGAGCAAACTAAATAAAGTAAATGCAAGTAACTAATTTTTTGTGTGTTTTTGATATAGAGAACAAGACAGTAAATGAAGTAAAACTAGCAACTAATTTTTTTGTGTTTTTGATATAAGAAGCAAACAAAGCAGTAAATAAAGTAAAGCAAGACAAAAACAAAGTAAAGAGATTGGATGTGGAAGACTCCCCTTGCAGCGTGTCTTGATCTCCCCGGCAACGGCGCCGGAAAAAGAGCTTGATGCGTGCGATCGACACGTCCGTTGGGAACCCCAAGAGGAAGGTGTGATGCGTACGGTAGCAAGTCTTCCCTCAGAAAGAAACCAAGGTTTATCGAACCAGTAGGAGCCAAGAAGCACGTTGAAGGTTGATGGCGGCGGAGTGTAGTGCGGCGCAACACCAGAGATTCCGGCGCCAACGTGGAACCTGCACAACACAATCACAGAACTTTCCCCCAACGTAACAGTGAGGTTGTCAATCTCACCGGCTTGCTGTAAACAAAGGATTAGATTTTATAGTGTGGATAATGATGATTGTTTGCGAAGAACAGTAAAGAACAATTGCAGTAGATTGTATTTCAGATGTAAAGAATAAGACCGGGGTCCACAGATCACTAGTGGTGTCTCTCCCATAAGATAAACAGATGTTGGGTGAAAAAATTACAGTTGGGCAATTGACAAATAAAGAAGGCATAACAATGCACATACATATATCATGATGAGTACTATGAGATTTAATCGGGGCATTACGACAAAGTACATAGACCGCTATCCAGACATGCATCTATGCCTAAAAAGTCCACTTTCGGGTTATCATCCGAACCCCTTCCGGTATTAAGTTGTAAACAACAGACAATTGCATTAAGTATGGTGCGTAATGTAATCAACACAAATATCCTTAGACAAAGCATCGATGTTTTATCCCTAGTGGCAACAGCACATCCACAACCTTAGAACTTTCCGTCACCGTCCCGCATTTAATGGAGGCATGAACCCACTATCGAGCATAAATACTCCCTCTTGGAGTCACAAGTATCAACTTGGCCGAGCCTCTACTAGCAACGAGAGAGCATGCAAGAACATAAATAACATATATGATAGATTGATAATCAACTTGACATAGTATTCAATATTCATCGGATCCCAACAAACACAACATGTAGAATTACAGATAGATGATCTTGATCATGATAGGCAGCTCAAAAGATCTAACATGATAGCACAATGAGGAGAAGACAACCATCTAGCTACTGCTATGGACCCATAGTCCAGGGGTGAACTACTCACACATCGATCCGGAGGCGATCATGGCGATGAAGAGACCTCCGGGAGATGATTCCCCTCTCCGGCAGGGTGCCGGAGGCGATCTCCTGAATCCCCGAGATGGGATTGGCGGCGGCGGCGTCTCTAGAAGGTTTTCCGTATCGTGGCTCTCGGTACTGGGGGTTTCGCGACGAAGACCTTAAGTAGGCGGAAGGGCAGGTCAAGGGTCGTCACGAGGGGCCCACACAGTAGGCCGGCGCGGCCAGGGCTTGGGCCGCGCCGCCCTGTTGTGTGGCCACCTCGTGGCCCCACTTCGTTTCCTCTTCGGACTTATGGAAGCTTCGTGCAAAAATAGGACCCTGGGCGTTGATTTCGTCCAATTCCGAGAATATTTCCTTACTAGGATTTCTGAAACCAAAAACAGCAGAAAACAGCAACTAGCTCTTCGGCATCTCGTCAATAGGTTAGTGCCGGAAAATGCATAAATATGACATATAATGTGTATAAAACATGTGAGTATCATCATAAAAGTAGCATGGAACATAAGAAATTATAGATACGTTTGGGACGTATCACCCACACACTCCCTCTCCCGAGGACCTCCTGCCTTCTTCCCCACCGGCGTCCACTCCATTGCGCGCGCCCGCCGTTGGGTCCTCTTCTCAGCACACACCAGCCCCGATCCTGCTTCCGCGCCGTCGGTGCCCCATCTCCTACCTCCCGTCCTCGCGCGCTGTAGGCGTTGCTCTTTCCGGCGCCCCTTTCCCCAACCTTCTACTTGCCGCCGGCGGACCTACACGATACGCGCTCCTCCACAAGTCCACGACCTCCTTTGCGCTGCCGATTAGCTACCGCTCCCTTTCCTGACTCGTGTGCTCCGCCCTGCTTCCCCTCCTACCCACGGGTCTAGCCACGCCCTCTCCCATCCCTGAGTTCATGCGGCCGGCAGCGGCCAACTTGCTTCCGCCCGTCAGGTTCGTAAGGCCGCCCTATCGACAGAGTGCTCGCTGGATCCGAGTTTGAACCGCAGCTGCTCCCGTACTTCAATCGAGGTGTCTCTGATGGTGAAGCCTGCACCGACTCCGGCCGCTCCTCGACCTTCTTGCTGCGAGCGGTCGATATCTGGCGCCTCCCCGCCTCCCTGTACACCGGCGCGGGCTCGCCTCCGTGTACACTGGCGCATGTATCCTCTGCCTGACGCGTGCGGCCGCTGTCGGGCTCCCTGGCGCCACCGTCGCCCTGGACAGTTCAATTATATTTTGAGTACATTTTATAGGTACTTTAGGAATCTTAACCGGGTGCCGGATGTATTTTTAGGGAGGTACCAGTTTCTTATGTGTCAAAAGGCCAAAATGTGGTGGTTATGTGACACAACTACCGCAATTTTTTTGTTAATTTATCTTTAGAATCTAACTAAATAGCACATATATAATAAAATAAAAATAACTGAAGAAGTCTGGAAGGTAACTTAAACCAAGAATCGCAGGCAGGAGAAACTATTTCTTTTGTTTGATGCTCTCACATGTCTAGTCTCAGTGGTTCTGGACAATTGAGCAACAGTTTTAGACAATTGTATGGATATGTTTGCAATACTCTCACGTGAAGGAGCCTGGTTAAATTTTCTGTAGCTGAATCTTTAATCCTCACTAACAGCAACAGCGTCACGAGTGGTGCATGATTTACATGTATCGAGCCGATACCAGGGAGCAGAAAGCAGATTCAAAATCTGTAGAGCTACGGGTGGGGATATTCCGCAACTAGTTGCGTCCGCACCCCATTTTTATTGTGACACTTCCAAGTTTCTAAAAAATGCAAACTAAAATTCTAGACATACATTCTATTGTATCTTGTTCATCTGTGAAATTTCATCCAAAAATATCTCTTCAACTACGAATGGTACCGGCCTGATCGAGTGAGCAATGGTAACCGGGACCGGATGGACAAACACGTTTGAATAATAAACTGCCAAAATGGGTAACCTGCTATACTGCAAGGTCTGCCAAGGCCTAAACTTCTGACGTCCTCACCCGCTCCATTCAAACTTACTCTAGACTGTGGCCCAATGCACTACCGGCTGGTCCGGGAAGGGACTTAGTTTGAATTCAAACCCAAACGCACAGCATGAGCTAGTCTTAAAAGGGAAATGAAATTCAAATTCCTGTACACAACAAGAGTCCGTGTCAGACTTTAGGAGAGAGAAAAGCATATTCACTACATTTCCATGTCTCAGCCTAAAAACTAGTGAGACAATAAGAGCACCAATCGCGAAGCACATGAATGGTGATGATAGCTAGTACCGGGGTAAGGTTACGTACCAAAACCACATCCTATATATATATATGCCTATGTCTCTTGTTTGAGCCCATGTTGAATATCTTTTGTGTTGAGGCACCTCACACCTACATGTTATGTATTTGTATTCAAATGCAAATTACTTATATACACACATGTAGGGGGAGTGCCTCTATCTCTTGCTAACATGGTTGTTTCCTTCTAAAGGTTTTTTATTGCAAATCCGTATATTGTTATTGTCAACACCCGGATTTTTAAGTCCAGATGCATGTTATGTCATACATCGCAATCCCAGGAATATTGTTGTTGCGAGACATAACAGTTGAATATCATAAGTCATCATTCATTACATATCATAGTCGTCTTACAAATAGATCACATGATCCAATATTACAATAATAGTTGAACTATTGTTTCAACACACATCACAAATACATAGCGGAAGCGTAGTAGTAGTAGTGGACTATCTAATCCACATGCCAACGTCTGACGTCAGAAGATTCCCTAGTTGTCGTAGACATCCTGGTTGCCGTCATCTTGATAGTTTTGCTCCTCTTCATAGTCTGGCCATTTGAATAGCCAGGGACACAGCCGTGAGTACTTTAAAGTACTCGCAAACTAATACTAATGTAAGTGCTAACAATTCTAATAAGGGGTGCTAAGCTCTAGTTTATTTGCATAAAGCCAATTTGAGTTCACAAGTATTTGAGAAAAGACTTATTCCTGTACTAGACTAACTCAAATGGGAACATTAGTGTCATTCCCACAACATTGTTGTGATTCAAAGTTCAAGTCACCAAGTCACATTTCATTTCAACATCATTTTGAAGAATTTTGACATTGGACACTGTATGGCCTTTCCAACCGTCCGTAACCGTGGACACGGCTATTCAAATAGATTTACACTCTGCAGAGGTTGCACACTTGTGCCACAACATTTGATTTCATCCGTCGGGATTACCCTGAATCGTCGTAACACAGTACGCGGATCATCAACCATAACCTTTCACTTACAAATCCTAGTATGAGCACCTCTCCCCATGAGCTTGGCCTCCCAGTGAAGACCAACTGTCAACCTGGGAACTGCACAAGGCTTGGCCGTACAATTCACCTCAATTCACATCATTTCTCAACAACGGAGGCAGCCTCGGCATAACCCCTATGATGTGTGTTCAGAGGGAACCCATACTAAGATGCATAAACTTCCAGCTTAAGCCCTACCCATAATCGGGTATTGTGGGGGTACTCAATATTGGAAAGGTATCGCATTCAAACCAATATCAGTTTTATATCAAAAATCACCATCTTCTCTTGATCATATTCACCTTCAAAAAAATCATTCAATGAAATGACTTCATCATTCCAAGGTTTCAAACTTGTTTGAAAGTCATATGTTCCCATCTAGAGTAGTCAAGTTTTAATATTTAGCACTAGCACTGATCATGAGGGGTGCTAATCTTGCTTGGCTAGCTTGAGACTAACTTTACTACTCTAGTAACCTCCTTTAATTTTGACCAAAGTTAACTATAAAAGCAACTCTTTGAATAAACAAGTAAAACCTGTAAGGTAGAAACTTGGGATAGGCTCATGGTAAGAAAGGTAAGAATCATGGTGCCTTGCCCCAAGGGGCTTTGCACTTTGCAAGAATATTAGCTTGCCACAATAGAGCTTGCATTGGTGTTAGCTTGCCTTGGTGGTTGAGGTGATCAAAGTGCTCTTCTTCTTCTGGGTAGAATCCTTCCTCTTCCTGGTATTCTCCAGTACTAGCGTCTATACACGAATACGAGGATACAATCACCAAGCAATTCATTGGCTATTCTAAACATCACATGCATTCACACAAACTATTATATTCACACAATTAATACAATTAGGGTGCATTGGTTGTGTTGCTTGAGGAAAATAATTTCCTCTCATTACATATGTAAAAGATAGTTTCCATATAGTTCTTGAGGAATAATTTCCTCTCATTGAATCTTCTTAAGATTTAACTTCTCAAACAATCATACATGAAATCAGGTTGACCTAAGTCAACCATTCATCCTCATTATTTGAGAAAATGATTTAAATGAGGTAGAATACCTCATACTATTTAACAATGCCTATTATGATTTAAAATCTCCAAGTATTTCATATAAGAGTGTTTGACCAGGGGTTCAAACTTCATATGAAAGTACTTGGGACAAGATTTAAATGAAGTGAAGCACTTCATATAATTTGCATAATAGTTTTGGATAATATCAACTACATAAACTAGCCATATTGTCCATTAATTAAACTAGGGCATGATCATACACAGTAACCACACCATTTTCTTGCAAAAACAATTAGTGTAAGTTAAAAATGAGCCATTGGAGTTGGAATTACTCAAATATCTATTTTGGTTGAATTTTAAGATTTAATTGAATGTGCAAAAGTCCCTGGCTTGTTCTTTTTGTCAGATTAATTCTACAAATAATTTTGAGATGGGAGCAGTGGCATATTGTAGATCTTTTTCATAGCTTTCTAACCATATACAATTTGTTAAATTTGGCCAAGCCAAACAGATTCTATTGAATTTCAAAGTGGGGTTTAGTACTGAAATTATTTGAATTGAAATAAACTGGTTTTGAATTATTGGGCTGGCGGGAAGGAAACTGGGCCGAATCAGTTTGAAACGCGGTGAGGAAGAGTTGGGCCGGCCCAGCTAACGCTGCAGGCCAGCTGACAGGGGGACCCACTCGTCGGCGGGCCATTCTTACCGAAACGGTACGCGTGAGTGGTGGCCGTTGGATCAGAAGCAGATCGGGCGGTCGAGGCGCGTCGTCTTCTCCGGCGAGAGAGGATTCCCTGGCGGTGAGGGTTTGCTGCGGGCGAGCTCACCGGCGGTCGGCGAGGCAGGGCGGTGGCGGTGCTCGAGGTTGTCGACGACGACGAGTCGAACGGTGGTCGTGGGAGCGTCTAGGGTGGTCGCAATCGATGACGGCGTGCAGGTGTTCTGGCGGGGCTCCGACGACGAATTGGCTTGCTCCGGCGGCCAATGTTGATGGGAGAGGAGTGGAGGAGGCTGATGCGTGTAGTTGACACGTCCGTTGGGAACCCCAAGAGGAAGGTGTGATGCGCACAGCGGCAAGTTTCCCTCAGTTAGAAACCAAGGTTTAATCGAACCAGTAGGAGTCAAGAAGCACGTTGAAGGTTGATGGCGGCGGGATGTAGTGCGGCGCAACACCAGAGATTCCGGCGCCAACGTGGAACCTACACAACACAACCAAAGTACTTTGCCCCAACGAAACAGTGAGGTTGTCAATCTCACCGGCTTGCTGTAACAAAGGGTTAACCGTATTGTGTGGAAGATAATTGTTTGCAGAGAAAACGGTAAAACAAGTATTGCAGCAGATTTGTATTTCGAGTATTAAAAGAATGGACCGGGGTCCACAGTTCACTAGAGGTGTCTCTCCCATAAGATAAAAGCATGTTGGGTGAACAAATTACGGTCGGGCAATTGACAAATAGAGAGGGCATAACAATGCACATACATGGCATGATAAGTATAGTGAGATTTAACCGGGCATTACGACAAAGTACATAGACCGCCATCCAAGCTGCATCTATGCCTAAAAGTCCACCTTCAGAGTTATCGTCCGAACCCCTTCCAGTATTAAGTTGCAAAGCAACAGGACAATTGCATTAAGTATGGTGCGTAATGTAATCAACAACTACATCCTCGGACATAGCGCCAATGTTTTATCCCTACCGGCAACGAGACAACACAACCTTAGAACTTTCGTCACTCTGTCCCGGTGTCAATGCAGGCATGAACCCACTATCGAGCATAAATACTCCCTCTTGGAGTTAAAAGCAAACACTTGGCCGAGCCTCTACTAGTAACGGAGAGCATGCAAGATCATAAACAACACATATGTAATAACTTGATAATTAACATAACATGGTATTCTCTATCCATCGGATCCCGACAAACACAACATAGAGTATTACGAGATAGATGATCTTGATCATGTTAGGCAGCTCACAAGATCCGACAATGAAGCACAATGAGGAGAAGACAACCATCTAGCTAATGCTATGGACCCATAGTCCAGGGGTGAACTACTCACTCATCACTCCGGAGGCGACCATGGCGGTGTAGAGTCCTCCGGGAGATGAATCCCCTCTCCGGCAGGGTGCCGGAGGAGATCTCCGGAATCCCCCGAGATGGGATCGGCGGCGGCGTCTCGGTAAGGTTTTCCGTATCGTGGTTTTTTGCCTCGGGGGTTTCGCGACGGAGGCTTTAAGTAGGCGGAAGGGCGAGTCGGGGCTCGACGAGGGCCCACACCACGGGCGGCGCGGGCCCCCCTTGGCCGCGCCGCCATGTGGTTTGGCCACCTCATGGCCCCACTTCGTATGCTCTTCGGTCTTCCGGAAGGTTCGTGGCGAAATAGGCCCCCGGGTCTTTGTTTCGTCCAATTCCGAGAATATTTCGTTACTAGGATTTCGAAACCAAAAACAGCGTAGAAACAGAACCGGCACTTCGGCATCTTGTTAATAGGTTAGTTCCGGAAAATGCACGAATATGACATAAAGTGTGCATAAAACATGTAGGTATCATCAATAATATGGCATAGAACATAAGAAATTATCGATACGTCGGAGACGTATCAGCATCCCCAAGCTTAGTTCTGCTCGTCCGAGCGAGTAAAACGATAACAAAGATAATTTCTGAAGTGACATGCCATCATAACCTTGATCATACTATTTGTAAACATATGTAGTGAATGCAGCGATCAAAACAATGGTAATGACATGAGTAAACAAGTGAATCATAAAGCAAAGACTTTCATGAATAGTACTTCAAGACTAGTATTAATAAGTCTTGCATAAGAGTTAACTCATAAAGCAATAAATCAAAGTAAAGGTGTTGAAGCAACACAAAGGAAGATTAAGTTTCAGCGGTTGCTTTCAACTTGTAACATGTATATCTCATGGATAATAGTCAACATAGAGTAATATAACAAGTACAATATGCAAGTATGTAGGAATCAATGCTCAGTTCACACAAGTGTTTGCTTCTTGAGGTGGAGAGAGATAGGTGAACTGACTCAACATAAAAGAAAAAGAATGGTCCTTCAAAGAGGAAAGCATCGATTGCTATATTTGTGCTAGAGCTTTTATTTGAAAACATGAAACAATTTTGTCAACGGTAGTAATAAAGCATATGAGTTATGTAAATTATATCTTACAAGTTGCAAGTCTCATGCATAGTATACTAATAGTGCCCGCACCTTGTCCTAATTAGGTTGGACTACCGGATCTTTGCAATGCACATGTTTTAACCAAGTGTCACAATGGGGTACCTCCATGCCGCCTGTACAAAGGTCTAAGGAGAAAGCTCGCATTTTGGATTTCTCGCTTTTGATTATTCTCAACTTAGACATCCATACCGGGACAACATGGACAACAGATAATGGACTCCTCTTTAATGCATAAGCATGTGGCAACAATTATTATTCTCATATGAGATTAAGGATATATGTCCAAAACTGAAACTTCCACCATGAATCATGGCTTTAGTTAGCGGCCCAAAGTTCTTCTCTAACAATATGCATGCTCCAACCATAAAGGTGGTAGATCTCTCTTACTTCAGACAAGACGGACATGCATAGCAACTCACATGATATTCAACAAAGAATAGTTGATGGCGTCCCCGAAACATGGTTATCGCACAACAAGCAACTTAATAAGAGATAAAGTGCATAAGTACATATTCAATACCACAATAGTTTTTAAGCTATTTGTCCCATGAGCTATATATTGCAAAGGTGAATGATGGAATTTTAAAGGTAGCACTCAAGCAATTTACTTTGGAATGGCGGAGAAATACCATGTAGTAGGTAGGTATGGTGGACACAAATGGCATAGTGGTTGGCTCAAGTATTTGGGATGCATGAGCAGTATTCCCTCTCGATACAAGGTTTAGGCTAGTAAGGTTATTTGAAAAAAACACAAGGATGAACGGTACAGCAAAACTCACATAAAAGACATATTGTAAACATTATAAGACTCCATACCGTCTTCCTTGTTGTTCAAAACTCAATACTAGATGTTATCTAGACTCTAGAGAAACCAAATATGCAAACCAAATTAGCAAGCTCTAAGTATTTCTTCATTAATGGGTGCAAAGTATATGATGCAAGAGTTTAAACATGAGCACAACAATTGCCAAGTATCAAATTATCCAAGACATTTTAGAGTTACTACATGTAGCATTTTCCAATTCCAACCATATAACAATTTAACGAAGAAGAAACTTCGCCATGAATACTATGAGTAGAGCCTAAGGACATACTTATCCATATGCTACAGCGGAGCGTTTCTCTCTCCCATAAAGTGAATGCTAGGATCCATTTTATTCAAACAAAACAAAAACAAAAACAAACTGACGCTCCAAGCAAAGTGCATAAGATGTGACGGAATAAAAATATAGTTTCGGGGAGGAACTCTGATAATGTTGTCGATGAAGAAGGGGATGCCTTGGGCATCCCCAAGCTTAGACGCTTGAGTCTTCTTATAATATGCAGGGGTGAACCACCGGGGCATCCCCAAGCTTAGAGCTTTCACTCTCCTTGATCATATTGCATCATACTCCTCTCTTGATCCTTGAAAACTTTCTCCACACCAAACTCGAAACAACTCATTAGAGGGTTAGTGCATAATAAAAATTCACATTTTCAGAGGTGACACAATCATTCTTAACACTTCTGGACATTAATGGATCAAAGAAATTCATCCAACATAGCAAAAGAGGCAATGCGAAATAAAAGACAGAATCTGTCAAAACAGAACAGTCCGTAAATATGGATTTTATTAGGCCACCACACTTGCTCAAACGAAAATTCTCAAATTGAATGAAAGTTGCTTACATATCTGAGGATCATGCTCGTAAATTGGCTTAATTTTCTGAGCTACCTACAGGGAG
Organism: Lolium rigidum; assembly: GCF_022539505.1. Lineage (NCBI taxonomy): Eukaryota > Viridiplantae > Streptophyta > Magnoliopsida > Poales > Poaceae > Lolium > Lolium rigidum. The sequence continues at coordinate 52,284,020 of NC_061509.1, forward strand.
ATAGACCCAGATTCGTGACGAGCAAAGAAATCTGGAACTGCTAGCGATAATCCAAATCTAGTACTTACTTTTCTATCAAAGACTTTACTTGGCACAACAAAACTCAAAACTAAGATAAGGAGAGTTTGCTACAGTAGTAAACAACTTCCAAGACACAAATATAAAACAAAGTACTGTAGTAAAAACATGGGTTGTCTCCCATAAGCGCTTTTTTTAACGCCTTTCAGCTAGGCGCAGAAAGTGTATCTCAAGTATTATCAAAGGGTGGTACATCTACAGCGGGGTTTGGAGTTTTCTCAACCATGCATAGTATATTGGATACATAAGTTTCAGCGTCTCCCTTCTCATTAGTCTTGGGCTTGCTACTCTCATCGAACAAATTTTCAGGGACAAGCCAAGCATAGTTATTTTCTAGTGCATCATTCATAGCTAGGAGTTTACATGGTATTGGTGCTTTGATCTCCCCACCATCATTAGTATTTTTAGTGTACCTTATTCTATCCATATCCATTTTTTCAAGGAGACTAACAAAATTAGTATGAGAACCAAGCATATTAAATTTAGCAAAGACCTTTCTAGCCTCTCTTGCTAGACCACCAAATTCTCTAAGAAGGGTTTCTAAGACAAAATCTTTCTTTTCCCCTTCTTCCATATCACCGAGTGTAAGAAACATGTGTTGGATTATAGGATTGAGATTAACAAATTTAGTTTCCAACATGCGAACTAAAGCAGCGGCAGCAATTTCATAAGTGGGAGCAAGTTCTACCAAGTGTCTATCTTCAAAATCTTCAGTGAGTACTGACATGAGTGAAAAATTCTTCTATATTGTTTCTCCCAATTATAGACCCGCGTCCTACCGGTATGTCTTTTGTGGTGAAATTAAAAGGAAACATGTTGCAATAAGTAAAATAAATGCAAGTAACTAATTTTTTTGTGTTTTTGATATAGTAAACAAGACAGTAAATAAAATAAAGCTAGCAACTAATTTTTTTGTGTTTTGATATAATGCAGCAAACAAAGTAGTAAATAAAATAAAGCAAGACAAAAACAAAGTAAAGAGATTGAGAAGTGGAGACTCCCCTTGCAGCGTGTCTTGATCTCCCCGGCAACGGCGCCGAAATTTGCTTGATGCGTGTAGTTGACACGTCCGTTGGGAACCCCAAGAGGAAGGTGTGATGCGCACGGCGGCAAGTTTCCCTCGGTTAGAAACCAAGGTTTAATCGAACCAGTAGGGAATCAAGAAGCACGTTGAAGGTTGATGGCGGCGGGATGTAGTGCGGCGCAACACCGGAGATTCCGGCGCCAACGTGGAACCTACACAACACAACCAAAGTACTTTGCCCCAACGAAACGAGTGAGGTTGTCAATCTCACCGGCTTGCTGTAACAAAGGGTTAACCGTATTGTGTGGAAGATAATTGTTTGCAGAGAAAACGAGTAAAACAAGTATTGCAGCGAGATTTGTATTTCGAGTATTAAAAGAATGGACCGGGGTCCACAGTTCACTAGAGGTGTCTCTCCCATAAGATAAAAGCATGTTGGGTGAACAAATTACAGTCGGGCAATTGACAAATAGAGAGGGCATAACAATGCACATACATGGCATGATAAGTATAGTGAGATTTAATTGGGCATTACGACAAAGTACATAGACCGCCATCCAACCGCATCTATGCCTAAAAAGTCCACCTTCAGGTTATCGTCCGAACCCCTTCCGGTATTAAGTTGCAAAGCAACGAGACAATTGCATTAAGTATGGTGTGTAATGTAATCAACAACTACATCCTCGGACATAGCGCCAATGTTTTATCCCTAGTGGCAACAACACAACACAACCTTAGAACTTTCCGTCATCTGTCCCGGGTGTCAATGCAGGCATGAACCCACTATCGAGCATAAATACTCCCTCTTGGAGTTAAAAGCAAAAACTTGGCCGGAGCCTCTACTAGTAACGGAGAGCATGCAAGATCATAAACAACACATATGTAATAACTTGATAATTAACATAACATGGTATTCTCTATCCATCGGATCCCGACAAACACAACATAGAGTATTACGGATAGATGATCTTGATCATGTTAGGCAGCTCACAAGATCCGACAATGAAGCACAATGAGGAGAAGACAACCATCTAGCTACCGCTATGGATCCATAGTCCGGGGGTGAACTACTCACTCATCACTCCGGAGGCGACCATGGCGGTGTAGAGTCCTCCGGGAGATGAATCCCCTCTCCGGCAGGGTGCCGGAGGAGATCTCCGAGAATCCCCCGAGATGGGATCGGCGGCGGCAGCGTCTCGGTAAGGTTTTCCGTATCGTGGTTTTTTGCCTCGGGGTTTTGCGACGGAGGCTTTAAGTAGGCGGAAGGGCAGAGTCGGGGCTCGACGAGGGGCCCACACCACGGGCGGCGCGGGCCCCCTTGGCCGTGCCGCCATGTGGTTTGGCCACCTCGTGGCCCCACTTCGTATGCTCTTCGGTCTTCCGGAAGATTCGTGGCGAAATAGGCCCCCGGGTCTTTGTTTCGTCCAATTCCGAGAATATTTCGTTACTAGGATTTCTGAAACCAAAAACAGCAGAAAACAGAACTGGCACTTCGGCATCTTGTTAATAGGTTAGTTCCAGAAAATGCACGAATATGACATAAAGTGTGCATAAAACATGTAGGTATCATCAATAATATGGCATAGAACATAAGAAATTATCGATACATCGGAGACGTGTCAGAGGCTCAGAGAGGGGAGGGGATGATGCTGGTGTGCAGAATGCGTCGAGGGGAGGCTCCCTTTTATAGGCGCGTGAGGGTGCTGAGGCGCGGCGATGATGGCGACAAGGGCGCGACTTCTCCGGCGATGGAGAGGGGTAGGAGGGGGCAGGGCGAGGTAGGCGATGTCAGTGCGGTGCTAGGGCGCTAGCTAACTAGGTGGGGGACGGTCTGGTGGCGACGCATTGCGTCCGGGTCTGCGGCGGCGTTCACGGGATCTTGTCCCCGTCTCCGGCGGCGGCGGGCACGGATCATGGTCGAGGGCATGTCTGGCGGCTGCGTACGTGTGCGGCGGTGCTCAACCCGTCGAGGGAGGGGGCAAGGCGAGCGCGTGCTGGCGGGGCGGCGCGTGGCCAGTGACGCCCACGGCATGTCTACGCGCGACGCGAGCGGCATCCAGGGAGGTTTTGGGCGCGCGTTTTCCGGCAAGTTCACGGCGTCTCCGTCGACGTGGCCGGTGCTAGGCGTTGTAGAGGGGTGAGGTGGTGCTCAGGGATGCCAGGGCCAGATGAATGGAGGAAGGAGGAGAGGGGGTGCTCGGCATGGCCGGCATGGCCATGCACAAGTATGCTAGTGCTTGTCTCCTTAGGGTTCCTGTGCGTGGTGAGGCAGAGAGGGGGCAAGGGGACAGGGTAGAGTAGTTAGGGGCATTAGGGTTGAGGTAGAGTCACTATTTCAAATAGTGTAAAATAGTGCCATAATTGGAAATTGTGAATTTGGCCCAAATTTGATTCAATTCAAATGATTGCCCAATTTGAAAAGAGTGTGTTTGGTTGAGTTTGAAATGATCAGAGAAGATGAGGTGTGGTGGTGGAATTGTTGAATTCAAAGATTTGCAAAAATCAACAAGTGTGAGATTGTTGAACTTAATAAAAAGTTGCAACTTTGGATGAGCATAGCTATTGATCTAAATATAATTTGGCATGGTGATCTTTACAAAAAGTGTTCACCTTGATGTTGTCTTGGATGAGGTGCAAAGATTTGACCAGGTTTAGTTTGAAAATTTTGAATTGCAAGGGCTCAAAGTAGTGATCAGATTATAATTGGCAGATTTGAGCAATATCACATGTGATCACAATTTGAGTTTGAAATTTATTTGAATTGTATTTATTTGATTCCAAAAATTGTAATAAGTGTTTAGTATCATATTACAACTAATGGTGAAGACCAAAATGGTCTAGGTCAAAGAAATAGAAGAAATGGCATAACCCATCTGTGAGGGTTTTGTGATTTTCTAATTTTTATTCTTTTATTTTCTTTGCTTTATTTTGACAAGAGTGAGGTTTATTTGGTGTTAGATTGAGTTGGGTGAAAGGTTCAAACCATTTTGAGGCAATGGTAGTGGCTAGGTCAAGATTTGATAATTTGGCTAAGTGCCACATATGCCTCTATGCATATATTTGATTTTATTTTGTTTCTTACTTGAATTGGTTGGTAAGTGCTTTGTTGAGTGTGTTGAGGTATTTCAATTTATCTTCTCAAGGTAGACAAAGCAAAGCTTATCATTTTCAAAAAGTAGCCATAGGCTTGCATATGCCTTTTTCTTAATTAAGATCTTTTCTTTTTATTTTGTTTTTCAAAGATTGATGACAAGAGGGATAAGGTTTAGGGTTTAGTAAGTTTTGCAATGGTTCACCACCATTTACCAAAGTAAGAAAGGTAGAGTTTAAAATTTTACCCATTAGGGCTACATGCCCACATATGTCTTTTTCTTTAATTTAGGTTTCTCAAAATAGATCCAAATGGTTTTTGAGAAGGTTAGGGTTTAGTGTTTATTTCTTATTTGATTTTCTTTCTCTTTTATTTTATTTGGTTTGTGATCTTCACTTGATCACTTTAGGGTTTTAGGGTTTATCACATAAGCATCAAAACACTCATCATGACAAAAACACAAGTAAAAGGTATGAGCACTATACATAGCACTCAATGTGAGAAAAGTTTTTGTTGGTTCACATTTTTGGAAAAAGGAAATTCATTTTCTCTTTGTTTTGAAATTTGGGGTGTTACAAACCCTTCCCCCTTAAACAAATCTTGTCCCGAGATTTTAAGAAAAGTTAGGTTCCTAAGAGAGATTGGGCGATATGATTTAACAGGGAAACATACTTGGCATGTTCTGAGGTGCTTCTTGAGCTTCGGTGGCCGTCATGTTGTAGTAGCGGCCGTTGTTGTTCTGGTTCTTTCTTGCGGCAAAGCGGCGTTGGTTCTGGGCAGGTGCAGCGGTGTTGCCGGCAATCTTGGTGAGTCTCTTGGGGCACTCATTGAAGTAATGCCCAACCACTCCACACTCATAACAAGTGATGGTGGCCTTGTCCTTGTTGGCGACGGGGATGGCGTTGCTTCCAGTCCTAGGGCCAGTGTTGTTGTTATTGTTGTTGTTGTTGTTGTTCCCGTTGTTGTTGCTGTTGTTGGGGTTGTTGTTGCTGGTGTGATTGTTGTTGTTGTTGCCTCCGGGCTTCGGGGGTCCTCCGTGGTTGTTGGTGTAGTTTGGGCGGTAATTCTGAGCAGGGGGCTTGCTGTATTTTGGAGTATATCCTCCAGATGAGTTGTTGCGGTACTTCTGGGTATTGCTGGACCCATGCTGGTTCATCATTCGGCGTTTGCAATTCTCGTTAGCTTGGTGAAGCTTGCCCTCCATCTGGATGGCGGAGTCCACCAGGGCTTCTAGGTCAGCAAAGGGAATGTTGACCAGTACAGTCTGCATCTCGTCGTGGAGTCCGTTCAAAAATCTTTCCTTCCTCTTCTCATTGGTGTCGGTTTCGTCCGGGGCGTACCTGGACAGAGTAAGAAATCTGTCGCGGTATTCTACCACAGACATTCTGCCTTGCTTGAGTTCGCGGAACTCGTCTCTCATCATCTTGATCAGTCCTTGGGGCACATGGTACTTGCTAAACTTGGTCTTGAAGTCCTCCCAGGTCATCATCTGTCCCGCATTCATTGCGCGGGCGCTTGTCCACCAGGCTCGTGCAGGTCCTGACAGGTAGTGGGTGGCGAATAGCACTTTCTCTGCGGCTTCAACTCCCGCAACTTCCAAGTTGTTCTCCATTGTCTGGAGCCAGTCATCTGCATCGAGGGGCTCTTCGGTCTTGTTGAAGATAGGTGGGTTGGTGTTCTGAAAGTTCTTCAGTTTTGACCCAGGGTGGTCGTGGTTTCCATGGCCGTTGTTGTTCTGAGCAATCTTCTGCAGTGCAGCAATGTTGGCCTGGCGTTCAGCTCTCTCGGCTTCTCGGTCTGCCATCATCGTCTCTAGCATCTGCATCATGGCGTCTTGGGTGGTGCTGCGGGTTGGTGGGGCCATCTGAGTATCGGAGTAGATGATAAGATAAGAGGGAAATTTCTATGGCTTGTTTGAATTAAAGTTCACAAGTTGAAACTTGAAAATTGAGTAGTGTTGAGGGGGTAAAACCAACAACACTTTTTCATTCATACCAAACATCACACATTACAAATCTAACACACCGTTGGTTTGAAGAACCATTCATTCGCTCTACGATACAAGGGGATCCTGATACAACTCACACCTACTTAAGTGTTGGGGTGATACTAATCTTCCGGGTGGATTCTTTGTCTTCACGGGTGATGTGCTTGGCGAGAGGCTAGGGTGTTGTCCAAATCCCTGCGGGTTTTGTACAGCCTGAAGTCCTGGTGTGCTACATAGGGGTTCATCTCCGTGTGCGGGGGCATGGTCATCGATCTTCCCATGGAGTCATGTCTTGGGTAGTAGATGAAGCGAGTGTTCTTGATCTTGTTCTCATTTTGTCCACACAGACGGGAAATTTCTTCTTGCATAGCTCTGACTAGTCCTTCCTACCAAGTGTTTCCCGTTACAGAAAACCAGATGGTTTCCCATACCGGGGCTCCAAGCTTTCTTCGTAGATCAGTAGAAACTTCCCACCGAGGTGTTTCTCCGGAGTGTTTGTTGAGGGGTAATCCGAAGAACTTGGGATACGGGTGTCCTAGATATTCCACTAGTTGCTTCAAATCCTTTTCGAACCTTAGGTCGCCTCCGGGACCAAGCTGATAGGACTCCCATTGGTACTTCATCTGTGAGCAATTAGGATAAGTAAGTTACAGAAGTAGTCAAGTGTGCAAAGTTTTAGGTAGTTCTACAAGGAAAGAGTAGGGCATGAATTTCTCATTTTTGACAAAGATCTCAAGGATAAGAGTAAGAACAAGTTTTCACAAATATTCACTTCATTGATTTTTGAAACTAAGTTTTTCAGACGTCCATTCTAACTAGGGTCTCCTAAGGTCAAACAATGGCTCTGATACCAACTTGTCAACACCCGGATATTTAAGTCCAGATACATGTTATGCCATACATCGCAATCCCAGGAATATTGTTGTTGCGAGACATAACAGTTGAATATCATAAGTCATCATTCATTACATATCATAGTCGTCTTACAAATAGATCACATGATCCAATATTACAATAATAGTTGAACTATTGTTTCAACACACATCACAAATACATAGCGGAAGCGTAGTAGTAGTAGTGGACTATCTAATCCACAGGCAAACGTCTGACGTCAGAAGATTCCCTAGTTGTCGTAGACATCCTGGTTGCCGTCATCTTGATAGTTTTGCTCCTCTTCATAGTCTGGCCATTTGAATAGCCAGGGGACACAGCCGTGAGTACTTTAAAGTACTCGCAAACTAATACTAATGTAAGTGCTAACAATTCTAGTAAGGGGTGCTAAGCTCTAGTTTATTTGCATAAAGCCAATTTGAGTTCACAAGTATTTGAGAAAAGACTTATTCCTGTACTAGACTAACTCAAATGGGAACATTAGTGTCATTCCCACAACATTGTTGTGATTCAAAGTTCAAGTCACCAAGTCACATTTCATTTCAACATCATTTTGAAGAATTTTGACATTGGACACTGTATGGCCTTTCCAACCGTCCGTAACCGTGGACATGGCTATTCGAATAGATTTACACTCTGCAGAGGTTGCACACTTGTGCCACAACATTTGATTTCATCCGTCGGGATTACCCCGAATCGTCGTAACACAGTACGCGGATCATCAACCATAACCTTTCACTTACAAATCCTAGTATGAGCACCTCTCCCCATGAGCTTGGCCTCCCAGTGAAGACCAACTGTCAACCTGGGAACTGCACAGGGCTTGGCCGTACAATTCACCTCAATTCACATCATTTCTCAACAACGGAGGCAGCCTCGGCATAACCCCTATGATGTGTGTTCAGAGGGAACCCATACTAAGATGCATAAACTTCCAGTTAAGCCCTACCCATAATCAGGTAGTGTGGGGGTACTCAATATTGGAAAGGTATCGCATTCAAACCAATATCAGTTTTATATCAAAAATCACCATCTTCTCTTGATCATATTCACCTTCAAAAAATCATTCAATGAAATGACTTCATCATTCCAAGGTTTCAAACTTGTTTCAAAGTCATATGTTCCCATCTAGAGTAGTCAAATTTTAATATTTAGCACTAGCACTGATCATGAGGGGTGCTAATCTTGCTTGGCTAGCTTGAGACTAACTTTACTACTCTAGTAACCTCCTTTAATTTTGACCAAAGTTAACTATAAAAGCAACTCTTTGAATAAACAAGTAAAACCTGTAAGGTAGAAACTTGGGATAGGCTCATGGTAAGAAAGGTAAGAATCATGGTGCCTTGCCCCAAGGGGCTTTGCACTTTGCAAGAATATTAGCTTGCCACAATAGAGCTTGCATTGGTGTTAGCTTGCCTTGGTGGTTGAGGTGATCAAAGTGTTCTTCTTCTTCTGGGTAGAATCCTTCCTCTTCCTGGTATTCTCCGGTACTAGCGTCTATACACGAATACGAGGATACAATCACCAAGCAATTCATTGGCTATTCTAAACATCACATGCATTCACACAAACTATTCTATTCACACAATTAATACAATTAGGGTGCATTGGTTGTGTTGCTTGAGGAAAATAATTTCCTCTCATTACATATGTAAATGATAGTTTCCATATAGTTCTTGAGGAATAATTTCCTCTCATTGAATCTTCTTAAGATTTAACTTCTCAAACAATCATACATGAAATCATGTTGACCTAAGTCAACCATTCATCATCATCATTTGAGAAAATGATTTAAATGAGGTAGAATACCTCATACTATTTAACAATGCCTATTATGATTTAAAATCTCTAAGCAATTCATATAAGTGAGTTTGGCCAGGGTTCAAACTTCATATGAAAGTACTTGGGACAAGATTTAAATGAAGTGAAGTACTTCATACTATTTTAATCCTAACGTATTAGTGATTGTCTCACCAAATAACTCAATATAAATTCTCACCAGACCAACATTCACCACCTCATGTTGAATTACTTGAGAACAAGATTTAAATGAAGAGGAATACACTCTCATATGATTTAACACATGAACATTATTCAGGTCATAACTAATGAAAGTGAGTTAATATCATCAACAATTCATATGAGACATATATGACCAGTCTCTACCTCATTTTGAATTGTTCATGACAAATTTAAATGAGAGAAAAACTCCCCTATGATTTATTAATAGTTTTGGACAATATCTTTGACTAGAAATAGCCATATAGTCCTTTATTACAAACTATGGCATGATCATACAAAGTAAGCATGGTATATTTTTGCAGAAACAATTAGTATAAGTCAAAAGGAAGTGAGCTATGAGGTTGGAATTACTTAAATAACTATTTTGGTTGATTTTTAACAATTATTTGAAGTGGTAGGAGTCTCTGACTTGGTATTTTTGTCACATTAATTCTACACAAGATTTGGAAGTGGGACCGGTGGGGTTTTGTAGATCTTTTCAGTGGCTTTTCAACCATA
>NC_061509.1:52293710-52318135 GCF_022539505.1 Lolium rigidum
TAATAAATTCTAGTTAGTTCTGGTCATTTCAATTCACTAAACCTGGGGAAAAAATAAGTTAGTGCAGCAAGAAAAAGTATTTTGTAAGCTCGTATTTCACCTAAATCCTAAACTGGAGTTATACTTCCAAAAAAATGTTGGTTCATACATATTTCGAGGAAATTAATAGTATTTCCAATGCGCGCTCTGCTTCTGTTTTATGTTCAAAGCAAACCTTACTGATATCCATTTCTTTAAGGTCCAGATCTTACCTTGTGACCACTCCAACAATTCCTGCAATAATGGTGTAGAGCATTTACTTAAGTCTGATTATCTATCATAGATAGACATCGCATAATGATTTAATCTGCAGATAAATAAATTGTTAAAAAATCATCTCATACACCACCAATCAAGAAAAAAATATTTTAGCAACTAAATCTATAACGTGAAAGATACATATGCGAAGTTTCAATACATCATCAAATAAAAGCCAACGAATCTAAACCTGTAACGGAGCATCACCGTCTGCGAATAGAGCCCAAGAACTGATCCTTTTGTGTCATATTCTGCTCATACAGCTATTATCCGAGGACTGTGGCGCTTCATCTCGTCGGATGGCTGATTTGCAGGGTATGGATTGCTTGCCACGACCATAGGAAAGGAACATAACAAAAGCTCGAGGTTGTTTTTCTTTGTTTAATCAGATATACTCTAGGTTATCTGACAAAAAAAACATGGAGATCACACACGCAAGCTATGAGGCATGGAAGCTTAGCAAAAGTAAATGGATACCCACATCAATGATGTCTGTTCAACGATGCTATTTTCTCTATCGATACTCTACAACCACCAATTTCAAGATTTGATTTCTTCCAGCAGCTGGTGCTTTCTAGTAAATCTTGCCTTCCACTGTAATCAACGTTACTGTCCATGTCCAGCCACACATGGATGCTAGATAGAGGTTTAGTTTGGCTCCGATCGACACGGGTTGTATACTGTATACAACACACGCTTCATCAGAATAAGAAATTGGCTAACTTTGGCATGTGATCGACAACAGCCATATCCATATGATTCATCAAAATAAAAAGGGGTTAAGGCTCGTGATGGATACCGGCGGTATGGAAATACCAATGCCATGCATATGTCGGAGTAAATATTGATGCATCTTGATTCCTGAATCCATGTTTGACGTATTCCGAGCAAGCGAACTTCGGCTGCTAGGAGGAAAAGAACTTGAGGGGTGCACAGCAGCAAGGAACAGAGGACAAAAAGAGGGATGACGGAAGATCCAGCAGAGCCATGCAAAGCGGCGGCAATGGCGGGGCGGTGGTCGTAGGATAGGTGGCCAGAGATCATACATGCAACCGGATCGTTTGCTCCTGGAAAGTGAAATTGTCAATTGGTCTCTTGACTCCATGCGATTAGCACCAGCATCCTAATCTGACAAAAGGCAATATTGGAAAACTGAACGTACTCTTCTTTGACAACATGCCCATACCAATCAATCGGGATATGCTACTGTCAGCATGATCGAACATGCTAAATTCGTTGCTCCGCCCATGCAGCCTTGCTGATCGTCTTACCTGCCCGGAGTCAATCGTGTAGTTCCACTCGATGACGCGATGGTTCGCTCCTTGGTGATCTGCCTTTCTCTATCCTTGCATGCAGCAGTGGCGATTTAGAATACCTGCGGAGTAATTCTCCTATCCCAACCCATAATGAACTTGGCGGATCAGATCAGAGCAAGATATTAATCGGCAAGCAGTTCCAACAGGTGGATCGGGGATCTGGGAGACAGCCGGTATGTGGCTCAAATAGTCAAATATTTCTTGGTGCGATTGAAAACTGCTCGCTGGGGCGGCGTCGGTTATCCCTATCAGAGTTTCATCGATCTTCGCGTGGGATTGAAGAGGATGTTGGCGTGGGCTGCGGAATCTTTCCGTTCGTGAACAGTTTATATGCGCATATCCACGTGGATAGAAATTTAATCTTGGCCATTGTTTTATATTTGCTTAAGCGTAGCTTATCTGAGCCGTTGGTTGTTTGTTGTTTTAATAATATAATAGATAGATAGTTTTGGATAATATCAACTACATAAACTAGACATATTGTCCATTAATTAAACTAGGGCATAATCATACACAGTGACCACACCATTTTCTTGCAAAAACAATTAGTGTAAGTTAAAAGTGAGCCATTGGAGTTGGAATTACTCAAATATCTATTTTGGTTGAATTTTTAGATTTAATTTAATGTGCAAAAGTCTATGGCTTGTTCTTTTTGTCAGATTAATTCTACAAATAATTTTGAGATGGGATTAGTGGCATATTGTAGATCTTTTTCATAGCTTTCTAACCATATACAATTTGTTAAATTTGGCCAAGCCAAACAGATTCTATTGAATTTCAAAGTGGGGTTCAGTATTGAAATTATTTGAATTGAAATAAACTGGTTTTGAATTATTGGGCTGGCGGGAAGGAAACTGGGCCGAATCAGTTTAAAACGCGGCGAGGAAGAGTTGGGCCGGCCCAGTTAACGCTGCAGGCCAGCTGACAGGGGGACCCACTCGTCAGCGGGCCATTCTTACCGAAACGGTACGCGTGAGTGGTGGCCGTTGGATCAGAAGCAGATCGGGCGGTCGAGGCGCGTCGTCTTCTCCGCGAGAGAGGATTCCCTGGCGGCGAGGGTTTGCTGCGGGCGAGCTCACCGGCGGTCGGCGAGGCAGGGCGGTGGCGGTGCTCGAGGTTGTCGACGACAACGAGTCGAACGGTGGTCGTGGGAGCATCTGGGGTGGTCGCAATCGACGGCGACGTGCAGGTGTTCTGGCGTGGCTCCGACGACGAATTGGCTTGCTCCGGTGGCCAATGTTGATGGGAGAGGAGTGGAGGAGGCTCAGAGAGGGGAGGGGATGATGCTGGTGTGCAGAATGCGTCGAGGGGAGGCTCCCTTTTATAGGCGCGTGAGGGTGCTGAGGCGCGGCGATGATGGCGACAAGGGCGCGGCTTCTCCGGCAATGGAGAGGGGTAGGAGGGGGCATGGCGAGGTAGGCGATGTCAGTGCGGTGCTAGGGCGCTAGCTAACTAGGTGGGGGACGGTCTGGTGGCGACGCATTGCGTCCGGGTCTGCGGCGGCGTTCACAGGATCTTGTCCCCGTCTCCGGCGGCGGCGGGCACGGATCGTGGTCGAGGGCATGTCTGGCGGCTGCGTACGTGTGCGGCGGTGCTCAACCCGTCGAGGGAGGGGCCAAGGCGAGCGCGTGCTGGCGGGGCGGCGCGTGGCCAGTGACACCCACGGCATGTCTACGCGCGACGCGAGCGGCATCCAGGGAGGTTTTGGGCGCGCGTTTTCCGGCGAGTTCACGGCGTCTCCATCGACGTGGCCGGTGCTAGGCGTTGTAGAGGGGTGAGGTGGTGCTCAGGGATGCGAGGGCCAGATGAATGGAGGAAGGAGGAGAGGGGGTGCTCGGCATGGCCGGCATGACCATGCACAAGCATGCTAGTGCTTGTCTCCTTAGGGTTCCTGTGCGTGGTGAGGAAGAGAGGTGGCAAGGGGACAGGGTAGAGTAGTTAGGGGGTTAGGGTTGAGGTAGAGTCACTATTTCAAATAGTGTCAAATAGTGCCATAATTGGAAATTGTGAATTTGGCCCAAATTTGATTCAATTCAAATGATTGCACAATTTGAAAAGAGTGTGTTTGGTTGAGTTTGAAATGATCAGAGAAGATGAGGTGTGGTGGTGGAATTGTTGAATTCAAAGATTTGCAAAAATCAACAAGTGTGAGATTGTTGAACTTAATAAAAAGTTGCAACTTTGGATGAGCATAGCTATTGATCTAAAAATAATTTGGCATGGTGATCTTTACAAAAAGTGTTCACCTTGATGTTGTCTTGGATGAGGTGCAAAGATTTGACTAGGTTTAGTTTGAAAATTTTGAATTGCAAGGGCTCAAAGTAGTGATCAGATTATAATTGGCAGATTTGACCAATATCAGATGTGATCACAATTTGAGTTTGAAATTTATTTGAATTGTGTTTCTTTGATTACAAAAATTGTAATAAGTGTTTAGTATCATATTACAACTAATGGTGAAGACCAAAATGGTCTAGGTCAAAGATTTAGAAGAAATGGCATAACCCATCTGTGAGGGTTTTGTGATTTTCTAATTTTTATTCTTTTATTTTTCTTTGCTTTATTTTGACAAGAGTGAGTTTTATTTGGTGTTAGATTGAGTTGGGTGAAAGGTTCAAACCATTTTGAGGCAATGGTAGTGGCTAGGTCAAGATTTGATAATTTGGCTAAGTGCCACATATGCCTCTATGCATATGTTTGATTTTATTTTGTTTCTTACTTGAATTGGTTGGTAAGTGCTTTGTTGAGTGTGTTGAGGTATTTCAATTTATCTTCTCAAGGTAGACAAAGCAAAGCTCATCATTTTTAAAAAGTAGCCATAGGCTTGAATATGCCTTTTTCTTAATTAAGACCGTTTCATTTTATTTTGTTTTTCAAAGATTGATGACAAGAGGGATAAGGTTTAGGGTTTAGTAAGTTTTGCAATGGTTCACCACCATTTACCAAAGTAAGAAAGGTAGAGTTTAAAATTTTAACCATTAGGGCTACATGCCCACATATGTCTTTTTCTTTAATTTAGGTTTCTCAAAATAGATCCAAATGGTTTTTGAGAAGGTTAGGGTTTAGTGTTTATTTCTTATTTGATTTTCTTTCTCTTTTATTTTATTTGGTTTGTGATCTTCACTTGATCACTTTAGGGTTTTAGGGTTTATCACATAAGCATCAAAACACTCATCATGACCAAAACACAAGTAAAAGGTATGAGCACTATACATAGCACTCAATGTGAGAAAAGTTTTTGTTGGTTCACATTTTTTGAAAAAGGAAATTCATTTTCTCTTTGTTTTGAAATTTGGGGTGTTACAGTCATCAAACACCAAAAAGGGGAGATTGAAAGAACATCTCTCGAATTATGTTTTGGAATGTTTGATGTCAATATATGTGATACACTAATGTTTGATGAAGTGGTGCAGAGAATATATATATACACGTATATGGGTGTTTTGTGTGGAAAAACGAGACAAAATGAAGCAGGTTGTTTTTCTCGAGGCCGGATTTTCCGGGCCGGATATTTGCAAAATATCCGGCCGCCCAAAATCGGCTAAGGAATTTTTGAGGCGTGGCTCAGTAACCCCCTGGATAGGGGGCCAGACTTTTTCCCGGAAACTCCCAATTGCCGGATTTTCTAGGGGGGGGCGGATAATCCGGCCCTCACTTACACCGGATAATCCGGCCCTCGAAAAGCCCCAACGGCTGGATTTTGGACGGGGGTATTTATACCCCTTCTTCCTCCTCCCCAAGATGCTCAATTATTGCCCAAGTTCATCACCATTAGAGCCACCTCAAGAAACACAAGAATCACAAGATCTCCTCCTCCACCCAACCAAAGCTCTTGATCTTTGGAGATTCGAAGGAGAAGACCCCGATCTACATCTTCGTCGAAGCAATTTGCATTTCCCCCTCATATGCTTGAGGGCCCTTTGCTAGTGTTCCTCTTTGAGAAACCCTAGTTGTTTGTAGTTGATATTGTTCTTCTTGTTTTTGTTACAGATTTGGGAGCCTCCAATTTGGTTGTGGATGTGTGCCCCAAGAACCTTGTAAAGGCGCGGTTTCCGCCTCGAGGAAATCCCTTAGTGGAAGTGGGCTAGGCCTTCGTGGCGGTGCTCACTGGAGACCTGAGTGAAGCCTTCGTGGCGTTGGTTTGGCTTTCGTAGCAACCACACTCCTCCAAACGTAGACGTACCTTCTTGCAAAGGAAGGGAACTACGGGAATCAACTCCGTGTCTCCGCGTGCTCCACTCTCGGTTACCTCTATCCTATTATCTCTCCTATATATTGTGTAGCTATATCTTGCTTAGTCGTTGACCTTGTCATATAGGTAAATTCACATAGTTGCATATCTAGAGAATTTACCTTTGTGTCAAGCCTAAACTGAAAAAGAACTAAAAATTGGTTAGCACCTATTCACCCCCCTCTAGGTGCGGCATACGATCCTTTCAACCGGCGCCCCCAAACAGCCGGCCCCGATATATTTAGAAAATAAAATTCAAATGTTGAAAACGATATTCATACAAAGTTCGAACGAAATTTATAAAAATCTAACACGAATTCAAACTAAAAAACTAAAAAAAACATCTAGCGGCGTGGGGAGTCGAAGGCGCTGAAGTCTAGGTTGTCGCCGCTGGACGACGGGAAGGACCAGCTGTCGGCATCGTCGCCCTCCTCCTTGTCGGCCTTCTCCTCCTTTGGCGCCGGCAGCTCTGATGGTCCAACGAGGTCGACGTAGTTGGCGCCGTGGTCCCTGGCGGACCACACCGCCTGGTCGTTGTGCGCCATCGTGTTCGCGCGCGGGTGGGTGGTGGTTCGGGTGGAGGTTGAGGACGGCGGCGGCTAGGGATGGACGGCGGGGAAAAAAGAGAAGTGCGCCGGTGTGGTTTTAAGGAAGGCGGCAGACGCGCATTGAAGGCGCGTGGGTAAGGTAGGTGGACGCCGCGTGGACAGTCGCCGCCCTCGCTGTTTTGGTTTCCGTGCAGGAGACCATTAACGCTGATGACCAACCTCCCCGCGTCGTTTCCGATGCGAACCGCATCGTCCCCTCGCTGACAAGGCGCCCCAGCCGCGAAAACCGTCGTTCCGCGAGGCGCCGGCGCGCCCGATTGGCGCCCTTGGCGAAGGGGGCGGCACGGGGTACCGGCGATTCTATTGGGCTCCAAAATTGGCCGACGCCGTTTGGGCGCGCCGGTGCGAGCCCATTTTCGACCCTGGCCCCCAAATTGTTATCGGGGCCGCTATAGGAGGCGCCGGTGGAGATGCTCTAATACAAAAAAAAAATACATCCTAAAGGTTTTCACGAAAAGATGTGTGGTGTATTGGCATATGTTGTTCGGTTGGGTTGACTCCCTGATTTCGAACCATCATCTTGCTTAATTAATTTTATTTGTTTCATGAGCCACTGATAGGTGGGGCCCGCAAGTAAGGCAGCACAATCATGAAAGAAAACATGCAAGGGTCCTTTTGCAAATGTTACAATGCCACATGTCAGCTCCAGATTGCATTTGGACCTATTTGCTCCTTCAGTGCAAGTTGTAGTACCACGGTTCACAATTTTCAAGTTATGGTACTCCCTATGATTCAAAAAAAGCGTCAGATGAGCTATCTTACAAAAACAACCTTACATTTGTTTTCTCCTCGGCCGCGGGCAACTCTCACGGAAAAAAGAAAAAAAAGAATTGAGGAGACACACGCGAGTAAACCTTGCGACAGATTCGGAAACAGACTCGTCTCCCCGTTCCCCATTCTTACTTCTCTGCCGCACACATGAACCATACTGGATCCGGAGCCAATCCCACCGACACGCTCCGCCTCTGACCATCCTCGCTGGCCGCCCAAGCCCCCCGTCGTCGCCGGAAGTCCTCCCTACCGATAGACCCTCCTTCCCGCGCCTTAGTTCATCCATGACGAATCCCTGGCGGCTCAGCTTCTTGCAACGCGTCGAGGACGACGAGGCTCTGCGAAACGACTTCGGCTGGGCTTCGCTGGCGCTGCGTGATACGTCTCCGACGTATCGATAATTTCTTATGTTCCATGCCACATTATTGATGATATCTACATGTTTTATGCATACTTTATGTCATATTTATGCATTTTCCGGCACTTACCTATTAACGAGATGCCGAAGAGCCGATTCTTGTTTTACTGCTGTTTTTGGTTTCGAAATCCTAGTAAGGAAATATTCTCGGAATTGGACGAAATCAACGCCCGGGGGCCTATTTTTGCACGAAGCTTCCGGAAGACCGGAGGACTTACGAAGTGGGGCCACAAGGTGGCGACACAACAGGGCAGCGCGGCCTGGGCCCTGGCCGCGCGACCCTGGTGTGTGGGCCCCTCGTGACACCTCCTGACTTGCCCTTCCGCCTACATATAGTCTTCGTCGCGAAACCCCCAGTACCGAGAGCCACGATACGGAAAACCTTCCAGAGACGCCACCGCCGCCAATCCCATCTCGGGGGATTCAGGAGATCGCCTCCGGCACCGTGCCGGAGAGGGGAATCATCTCCCGGAGAACTCTTCACCGCCATGGTCGCCTCCGGAGTGATGAGTGAGTAGTTCACCCCTGGACTATGGGTCCATAGCGATAGCTAGATGGTCGTCTTCTCCTTATGTGCTTCATTGTCGGATCTTGTGAGCTGCCTAACATGATCAAGATCATCTATACGTAATGCTATATGTTGTGTTTGTTGGGATCCGATGGATAGAGAATACTATGTTATGTTGATTATCAATCTATTACCTATGTGTTGTTTATGATCTTGCATGCTCTCCGTTATTAGTAGAGGCTCTAGCCAAGTTTTTACTCTTAACTCCAAGAGTGAGTATTTATGCTCGATAGTGGGTTCATGCCTCCATTAAATGCAGTGACGATGACGGAAAGTTCTAAGGTTGTGGATGTCTTGTTGCCACTAGGGATAAAACATTGATGCTATGTCCGAGGATGTAGTTATTGATTACATTACGCACCATACTTAATTTAATTGTACTGTTGTTTGCAACTTAATGCTTGGAAGGGGTTCGAATGATAACTTTGAAGGTGGAATTTTTAGGCATAGATGCATCTTTGGATAGCGGTCTATGTACTTTGTCGTAATGCCCAATTAAATCTCACTATACTCATCAAATCATGTATGTGCATGGACATGCCCTCTCTATTTGTCAATTGCCCAACTGTAATTTGTTCACCCAACATGCTATTTATCTTATGGGAGAGACACCTCTAGTGAACTGTGGACCCCGGTCCATTCTTTTACATCGAATACAATCTACTTGCAATACTTGTTCTACTTGTTTTCTGCAAATAATCATCATCCACACTATACATCTAATCCTTTGTTACAGCAAGCCGGTGAGATTGACAACCTCACTTGTTTCGTTGGGGCAAAGTACTTTGGTTGTGTTGTGCGGGTTCCACGTTGGCGCGGAATCCCTGGTGTTGCGCCGCACTACATCCGCCGCCATCAACCTTCGACGTGCTTCTTGACTCCTACTGGTTCGATAAACCTTGGTTTCTTACTGAGGAAAACTTGCTGCTGTACGCATCACACCTTCCACTTGGGGTTCCCAACGGGCATGCGCTTTACGCGTCATCAAGCTAAATTTCTGGCGCCGTTGCCAGGGAGATCAACACACGCTGCAAGGGGAGTCTCCACAATCCAATCTCTTTACTTTGTTTTTGTATTGCTTTATTTTATTTACTTTCTTGTTTGCTGCATTATATCAAAACACAAAAAAATTAGTTGCTAGCTTTACTTACTGTCTTGCACTCTATATCAAAAACACAAAAAAATTAGTCACTTGCATTTACTTTATTTAGTTTGCTTTATTTACTACTGCTAAAAATGAGTAATCCGGAAGTTGAAGTTCGTTCCTTTAAGCAACAAGGGGGAGAAAGTTCTAAAGATGCTTGGTATAGAATTAGTGATGCTCATCATAGGTGCATTAAGAAACACTCCACTATTATACTCCTTAGGAATTTTTATGTTGGTATCTCTAGTTGGAATAGATATGTTCTTGATACTCTTGCGGGAGGTAATTTCCTAGGCACTCCGGCTTTAGAAGCTAGTTGCATTATTGAGAGTCTAGTTGGAATACCACCTGTTAATGAAGCTAAAATTGAAATATCTCTTGAAGATGTTATGAAAAAGTTGGAAGCCATAGAAAAAGATCTTCATAGTATTAAGACTAAATTGGGAATATTACTTAATAGCACTGATAAACTTGATAAATCTCTAGGTGAAATTAATGAAAGAATTGCTGTTTTAGAAACTTGTGCTACTCATGATAATCGAACCCATAGGATTAGTGAACTTGAAGAAGCTATGGGAACCTTGGGTTCAACTTTTTCTTCTCTTAAGTTTAAGGAAAAATCTTATGTGGGTAAGGAGCAAAAGTTTATGTATGTCTCTAAAGTGCCTAAACCAAAAAAATATTATTATAGGCCTAAAATTGACAAAGCCCTTAGTACCACCACGGATGGGGGAGCTTATGATGTTGATACTTCATCTCTTGATAACACTTGATATACACTTTATGCGCCTAGCTGAAAGGCGTTAATGAAAATCGCTTATGGGAGACAACCCATGTTTTTACTACAGTACTTTTATTTTATATTTGAGTCTTGGAAGTTGTTACTACTGTAGCAACCTCTCTTTATCTTAGTTTTGTACATTGTTGTGCCAAGTAAAGTCTTTGATAGTAAGGTTCATACTAGATTTGGATCACTGCGCAGAAACAGATTTCTTTGCTGTCACGAATCTGGGCCTAATTCTCTGTAGGTAACTCAGAAAATTATGCCAATTTACGTGAGTGATCCTCAGATATGTACACAACTTTCATTCAATTTGAGAATTTTCATTTGAAAAAGTCTGGTGCCTCAATAAAATTCGTCTTTACGAACTGTTCTATTTTGACAGATTCGGCCTTTTATTTCGCATTGCCTGTTTTGATATGCTTGATGGATTTTTCTATTCCATTGACTTTTAGTAGCTTTGTGCAATGTCCAGAAGTGTTAAGAATGATTATGTCACCTCTGAACATGTAAATTTTAATTGTGCACTAACCCTCTAATGAGTTGTTTTGAGTTTGGTGTGGAGGAAGTTTTCAAGGATCAAGAGAGGAAGATGATATAATATGATCAAGGAGAGTGAAAGCTCTAAGCTTGGGGATGCCCCGGTGGTTCACCCCTGCATATTTTAAGAAGACTCAAGAGTCTAAGCTTGGGGATGCCCAAGGCATCCCCTTCTTCATCGACAACATTATCAGGTTCCTCCCACGAAACTATATTTTTTATTCCATCACATCTTATGTGCTTTGCTTGGAGCGTCGGTTTGTTTTTGTTTTTGTTTGAATAAAATGGATCCTAGCATTCATTGTGTGGGAGAGAGACACGCTCCATTGTTGCATATGGACAAATATGTCCTTAGGCTTTACTCATAGTATTCATGGCGAAGGTTGAATCTTCTTCGTTAAATTGTTATATGATTGGAATCGGGAAATGCTACATGTAGTAATTGTAAAATGTCTTGAATAATTTGATAGTTGGCAATTGTTGTGCTCATGTTTAAGCTCTTGCATCATATACTTTGCACCTATTAATGAAGAAATACATAGAGCTTGCTAAAATTTGGTTTGCATAATTGGTCTCTCTAAAGTCTAGATAATTTCTAGTATTGAGTTTGAACAACAAGGAAGACGGTGTAGAGTCTTATAATGTTTACAATATCTCTTTTATGTGAGTTTTGCTGCACCGGTTAATCCTTGTGTTTGTTTCAAATAACCTTGCTAGCCTAAACCTTATATCGAGAGGGAATACTTCTCATGCATCCAAAATCCTTGAGCCAACCACTATGCCATTTGTGCCCACCATACCTACCTACCTACTACATGGTATTTCTCCGCCATTCCAAAGTAAATTGCTTGAGTGCTACCTTTAAAATTTCTATCCTTTACCTTTGCAATATATAGCTCATGGGACAAATAGCTTAAAAACTATTGTGGTATTGAATATGTACTTATGCACTTTATCTCTTATTAAGTTGCTTGTTGAGCGGTAACCATGTTCACAGGGGACGCCATCAACTACTCTTTGTTGAATATCATGTGAGTTGCCATGCATGTCCGTCTTGTACGAAGTAAGGGAGATTTACCACTCATTTAATGGTTAGAGCATGCATAATGTTAGAGAAGAACATTGGGCCGCTAACTAAAGCCATGATCCATGGTGGAAGTTTCGATTTTGGACATATATCCTCAATCTCATATGAGAACATTAATTGTTGCTACATGCTTATGCATTAAAGAGGAGTCCATTATATGTTGTCTATGTTGTCCCGGTATGGATGTCTAAGTTGAGAATAATCAAAAGCGAGAAATCCAATGCGAGCTTTCTCCTTAGACCTTTGTACAGACGGCATAGAGGTACCCCTTTGTGACACTTGGTTAAAACATGTGTATTACGATGACAATTCCGGTAATCCAAGCTAATTAGGACAAGGTGCGGGCACTATTAGTATACTATGTATGAGGCTTGCAACTTGTAAGATATAATTTACATAACACATATGCTTTATTACTACCGTTGACAAAATTGTTTCTTGTTTTCAAAACCAAAGCTCTAGCACAAATATAGCAATCAATGCTTCCCTCTGCGAAGGGCCTTTCTTTTACTTTTATGTTGAGTCAGTTCACCTATCTCTCTCCACCTCAAGAAGCAAACACTTGTGTGAACTGTGCATTGATTCCTACATACTTGCATATTGCACTTGTTATATTACGTTACATTGACAATATCCATGAGATATACATGTTATAAGTTGAAAGCAACCGCTGAAACTTAATCTTCCTTTGTGTTGCTTCAATACCTTTACTTTGATTTATTGCTTTATGAGTTAACTCTTATGCAAGACTTATTGATGCTTGTCTTGAAAATACTATTCATGAAAAGTCTTTGCTTTATGATTTATTTGTTTACTCACGTCATTACCATTGCTTTGATCGCTGCATTCATTACATATGCTTACAATAGTATGATCAAGGTTATGATGGCATGTCACTCCGAAATTATCTTTGTTATCGTTTACACTGCTCGGGATGAGCGAGGAACTAAGCTAGGGATGCTGATACGTCTCCGACGTATCGATAATTTCTTATGTTCCATGCCACATTATTGATGATATCTACATGTTTTATGCATACTTTATGTCATATTTATGCATTTTCCGGCACTAACCTATTAACGAGATGCCGAAGAGCCGATTCTTTGCTGTTCTGCTGTTTTGGTTTCAGAAATCCTAGTAAGGAAATATTCTCGGAATTGGACGAAATCAACGCCCGGGGGCCTATTTTTGCACGAAGCTTCCGGAAGACCGGAGGACTTACGAAGTGGGGCCACGAGGTGGCGACACAGCACGGCGGCGCGGCACGGGCCACGGCCGCGCGGCCCTGTGTGTGGGCCCCTCGTGACGCCTCCGACCTGCCCTTCCGCCTACATATAGTCTTCGTCGCGAAACCCCCGATGCGAGAGCCACGATACGGAAAACCTTCCCGGAGACGCCGCCGCCGCCAATCCCATCTCGGGGGATTCGGGAGATCGCCTCCGGCACCCTGTCGGGAGAGGGAATCATCTCCCGGAGGACTCTTCATCGCCATGGTCGCCTCCGGAGTGATGAGTGAGTAGTTCACCCCTGGACTATGGGTCCATAGCAGTAGCTAGATGGTCGTCTTCTCCTTATGTGCTTCATTGTCGGATCTTGTGAGCTGCCTAACATGATCAAGATCATCTATCTGTAATGTTATATGTTGTATTTGTTGGGATCCGATTGATAGAGAATACTAAGTTATGTTGATTATTAATCTATTACCTATGTGTTGTTTATGATCTTGCATGCTCTCCGTTATTAGTAGAGGCTCTAGCCAAGTTTTTACTCTTAACTCCAAGAGGGAGTATTTATGTTCGATAGTGGGTTCATGCCTCCATTAAATCTGGGACAGTGACAGAAAGTTCTAAGGTTGTGGATGTGCTTGTTGCCACTAGGGATAAAACATTGATGCTATGTCCGAGGATGTAGTTATTGATTACATTACGCACCATACTTAATGCAATTGTCCATTGTTTGCAACTTAATACTGGAAGGGGTTCGGATGATAACCTGAAGGTGGACATTTTAGGCGTAGATGCATGCTGGATAGCGGTCTATGTACTTTGTCGTAATGCCCAATTAAATCTCACTATACTTATCATATCATGTATGTGCATGGACATGCCCTCTCTATTTGTCAATTGCCCAATTGTACTTTGTTCACCCAACATGCTATTTATCTTATGGGAGAGACACCTCTAGTGAACTGTGGACCCCGGTCCATTCTTTTACATCGAATACAATCTATCGCAATACTTGTTCTACTTGTTTTACGCAAACAATCATCATCCACAGTATACATCTAATCCTTTGTTACAACAAGTCTGGTGAGATTGACAACCCCACTTGTTTCGTTGGGGCAAAGTATTTTGGTTGTGTTGTGCGGGTTCCACGTTGGCGCCGGAATCCCTGGTGTTGCGCCGCACTACATCCCGCCGCCATCAACCTTCGACGTGCTTCTTGACTCCTGCTGGTTCGATAAACCTTGGTTTATTACTGAGGGAAACTTGCTGCTGTACGCATCACACCTTCCACTTGGGGTTCCCAACGGGCGTGTGCTTTACGCGTCATCACTGCGCCAGATCTGGTTGTCCCCTCCTCCCCCAGTACGACGGCTGCCGCTCTCCGCCACCGCCGCATCTACCTGGATAGCGAGCAGGGGATCCAATTTTTCTGATTTTACAAGGGTTTAATTGTTAAACGATATTTGTATTGACCGCTCGACACATTTTCCGGATCGGAGGGAGTACTAATTTACACGTTGAGAACAAGTTGTAGTATCTCTAGTGTATACAACCTTTTTAGCGCTAATCTAAACTGCTGATTTGGATCATTAGATGGTCAAGATTGCCCGGATCTGCCGCACTCGCTCTTTATATAGGAGGTAAAAGGGAAAAGGTTGCCATCCTTTTTCCCTAAAAAAAAAAAAAGACAGAGAAATGCCATACGGCTGTTCTGGAACCAACGGCGCCGCCGATGCGTGAAACCCTAAGCTTGAAGCGAGAGAGGAAGAGGAGGAGAGGCGCGACGACCAGTCTAGATCTAGAGGGATGACCTGTATGCTGCTGCGCGGGTCCGCCTTCCGCCGTGCGGTACCGAGCGCGGCAGAAAGATTGGCCGTCGCGCTCTCGGCTTCGCATCCCCGTAGCCTATTGCATGCCTCTGCTCGAGCCAGGTCTTCGCTAGAGGAGGTAATTTTCCATTCTCGCTCCTTGTCTGTTTCCGGATCTGCCGCAAGGTGCTCGTTTTCTTTTTTGTTAGTCTACATAATCTTGATTCCCTAATCTTGTTCCCGGCTAGATTTTAGCGTCCCAGTTCGTTTGCGGAGTTAATTTGTTTTAGCGCATGATATGCCATACTAATTACTTAGTTTGACGAGTATTTTATTTCGGTAAACTTCATTACGGACTTCAACCTTTTGATACTCCCTTATTTTCTGTTGATCTGAATTGCCAAATAGCTGCTGACAGAAGCGACATCAATTGTCGGAGATTCTATCTATGGTCATATTGTAGGCAAATGCAGTCATATATACCAAGCATCAACATTGCCCCAAGTTTTGCTTCGGTCAGTAGCGAATCTAGAATGCAAATGAAGGGGGGCTCAAACTAGATTAGCATGCCCAAATCTGACATATAATCGAATTTGGTACAAATACATTTCAAAATATGCAATTGTATCATATGATAAGCCAACCTCAAGTGAGTCAACGACCTGTGCATATCCAGATGAGAAAAGATGAATCGGACCTCAATTAAGCAAAAGCATTGATGTTATATACTGAATGTTTAGTTATTGTTACAAAGTACTGTGCACATAAATTAAATAAACAGACATATTAAAGTAGCAGATCGACTGCTAGTTGCAATAGATCAGAAGAAAGGACTCGTGACATGCTTTAGAAAAAGAAGAGAACAACAGAAGTGAGCATCCTTGTGATAATTTGCTCCTCCGTTGGGACAATAAAAGTGGATCTGGATCACCAGGCTTAAGTTACTTATCTCTCTACTTTTTTTTTGCGGGTAATTATCTCTCTACTTGATTTATAGCCCATGGTTACGTCCCGTGCAAGGCACTTAATCTTCCTCTTCTGCATGGAAAGAAAAGTTACAAAACACATCTCTAATTGCGTCGCTGCTGGCTGGGCAAGAGGCAACCTAGCTAGGTGGGCATGTTCTGGCGAAAATGTAGGTAGCTGGAGCCTCACGAAGCCTACCCTGGTAGATTCTCTACTGCTTTCCATTGTGAGTCTCGGCCCTGAGCTGCAAAAACAACATTGTTGAGCCATATCCTACTCTTATCCAAATAGTATAGCTCTGAGCAGCGGACGAAATCTTAATTAGGATTGTACCATTGTCATCGTCTTAAGAACATACTCTGAATAGTCTAAGCCAATGTGGAACAAATTTTATTGCTTAGATTGTTGAGCCACATGAAACCACAGAGTTCTACATCACATGGATTAAGCAAGCAGGGTATTGGGAAAATAGTTATTCTCGACTGACACTTAAGCTTTATTGCAGTAAGTCCTGAGCTATTTTGTTAACAACCAAATTACTAATGAGTTCACAAAATACCTTTGATTTTGGCGGAGGCGAGTGTCGATTCTAGTGATAAAGACTCAAATTATTTTTGACACCATATACTTTGGGTTACTGGCATTAACTAGCTTATTATGTAGGTTCCGCACTGAACCAACACGACTTCTAAGTTTCTTTAATATTTTATTACGGATTCTTAATTATTTATAAATGGATAAGGTCAAGCAAAAGACACTGGTTACTATTGCTAGACCTTGCTTGACCATTACATGTGTCTACAAGATTTTATGCTTTCATGTTGATTAAACTATTTCATTTGCCCTTTGTATAGCTTGATGCACTATGTGAGTTGGTTCGAGCAACAGATGTTTCCTCAGTGGGAACCGATCTTCTTGAGCGCATTGTTGAATGGTATACACATCTTTTTTTTCTTGTGCAATTGTTTTTTTGGCGAGGAACACTAATTATGGTATCTTTCTAGCTGTTCGAATGCTCGTAAGGAGTTTGTGCAGAAGGAAATGCGAAAGACGTGGATGATTGGTGCTGCAACAGTAGGTGGTTTCTTCTTTGGATGCTTGACGAGAACAAGGAATATTGATAACAAGAGAAAGGGAGAGCTCACGAAGGAAACTTGTGAGAACCTCCCAAATGAATAGTTTATTGAACTCCGGAATCCAGGTATTGTCGTTGCACCTTCACTTTGCACCATGTATTGAAAAACCGATCTCTTTGCACTAGTGGGGCCACTCGAGGTAGGAGGAAACCAAACCATTTATTTCCCTGGCCCATTAGACAGTGTCCAGAGAGGCTGCCTTGTCAGCACCACACATCCTAGAACCAAGTGGCAGCCTTGCTATTTCCTGGTCGCTCTGTAGCTCTTTCCCCTTTCTCTCCTTGGTAGCTTTGTTTGCTGCCGCTACCTATGTTTGTGACCACCCTCAGCGTTGCTGGCTACGTTCCTTTCCCTGTGGCAGTTAAGTTTCCAGGTTGGTTTTCTTTTTAACCAGTGCAAAGTCCTAAATTAGATGTGGCCTCACTTGTGCAAAGCGATTGTTTTTTCAATACCTGATGCAAATTGACAAAGCAACAACAATATCTGTTCAGAAGTGCAATAATCTCAAATAAATAGGACCTAAGAGGCTCAGAGCTTTCATGCCGTTGGATACTGTTAGAAATAGGATTAGCTTAAGTCTTAAGCTAACTAGGCAGTTACTTTTGTCCAACAGCCGTGTCTCTTCGAAGGGACACAACCTTGTAAACCGCCTTTATTGGTGCCTGTTCGCTGGGTATATATACCCCCAATCATCAATGAAATCAATAGTTCATCTCTCAATACTTTTACTCTAAACACGTTATCACGCACTTTGTCTCTACCGAGAGCACAAGGCCAAGAAGAACGATGGAGAAAAAAACGGAAAAAAGCAGCACCGCACGAGCGGTCCGGCGACTCCGGCGAGCGACAGCAAACACTCCGGCATGACGCGTCGCCCGGCCGCTCCTGACGGAGGCCATCAGCCCCGACGCGACCACGGCCTCTTCGCCGCGGCTCCTCCCTGCAGCGCGAGGAACGGCCAAAACGCCGCGCGGCTGCGGCCCCGGCACTAGGGATGTCAATGGGGCCCTGTTCCCCGCAAACCCGTGGGGAATTCATCTATTAGTGGACGGGTATGGGAAACTTTCATCCCCGCAAGCTAAAATGGGGATGGGGAGTAAAAGGTCTCCCCATCCCCGCTCCCCGTTGTCCCCCGTTATAATTGTATATACACGTAAATTGATATATTTTTATATGAAATATGTTGTAATATTGTGTCTCGTGTAGTATATTTTAATATTATTAAACATATCATACTAATATGTTATCATTTTTATTTCGTACATATTACAAAGTTGCATATTTCTATGTGCAAAATATATAAGATCATAAAATTACGAGAAGATCATTTGAATTTGGCTTCTTAATGGGGAACCCGATCCCCGCCCCGAACCCGGTGGGGATGGGGATGGGAAAAAAGTCTCCCCGATTACTAAATGGGGATGGGGATGAGATGGCACTCCCCGGTGGGGAGCAGACCCGTTGCCATCCCTGCCCGGCACGCGCCATGAACGGCGTGGCCCACAGCAGGCACGCGTAGCCGCGTCCTACGACGCGCGGCGCGTGGCGCGCTCGTTCCTACGAGGCGACCCCTGACGGTGCTCCTCCGAGCATGTAGCATCGGCCCCCGGCGGAAGCCAGTCCCCGACGCTTTCTCCTCCCAGCCGGTGGCCGCCTACGCGCGACGAAGACGACCTTCAACCACGGCGCGCCATGTAGCCTTCGGCTCGGCCCTCACGGCGCAGCAGCGCCCGCGGACACGGCCCTCGGCCTGGTTCCTCCAAGCACGGAGGGTTCTTCAATCTATGGCCTCCCCGCACGCACTACGCCCTTCAGTCCTCTGGACTCCGGAGCAAGGCGATGCCCTTGTGAAGGAGGCTGAGCGCCTGCGTCGAATAATTGATTCGTACAGAGCACAAATGAAGCGATAGGGAAACCTTATCTCTTTCGCCAAATTTGCAATTTAGTCTGTCTAGTTTGTTAAATTGCACATATATAACTTACAAATGGACCTGCATACTCGCTGGTTTATGCAGATTAACAATCTGTTTTGTATTGGACTTGCCATCAGGCAAAATACTATCTTTTAGTTCAGCTCTCTGCCTTGCTGCATATTATAAATAAAGAATCACATGGTATATACATATGCCTCTAGCATTTTATAACATACAAAAAAGAGAGGATAACACACAATTTTGGTACACCAAACTTTATTTGTAATTGAAATTATTATTTTCTTACAAGAAAAATCACATTAAAATTTTATGAGATAAAATTGCCAGTAAATATGTGACTATCTAAAGTTCATTGCAAATCGCAAGGTGATGGCATAAACTATATAAATTGCAGATTATTCATTATTGTGATATGAACATATTTGCCATCTCGACGGCAATTTTTTTTCTCCAAATGTGCTTTTCTAAATATATTAATATCAAAGTATAACACAATGTAGTAGGATAAGGCATCTACTATGCTTCCTACTACTAAGAGATGTACTCCATAAATATGGAGAAAATCTACAATGTGTTAACTTACTATTTGAGATCAACACACACATATGGCATGGAAGCACTAGCTTAACATTCAATTGTTTCTGTAGAGCATACTTGTTGTTTACCAAAGGAAATTTTGCTATCAAAGTAAAATTAAATTTTGGCATCATCACTGCATGCTTCTATTACATTGGTATAAAGAAAATTGTGGAACCTATATCAGTCGTTTTATGTCTATCAAGACAAAGTCCATCATACATAGCAGTGTTTTTGCTCTTGAAAAAACTACTATAGGTTATCCATTATACGGTGATAATTATATTCACCACAAATAACCAATGTCAAAATACATATCTATGTTTTGGCATTAAATTTAACATCTCCCATCATTTTGGGTAAGAATTCCAAAGAATTGATAGAAGTATCATTTAGTATCTCAATATTGAATGTCTACCCGATGGTCATTAAGGAATTACCTCGACCATTAATATGCTCAATCGAAGAATTTTCATAAAATTATTTACTATCATAATAAATGAGTTGCATGATCATCTCATGCGTTGCTAGAATCTCCATCAAAGGAATTCACTTAACTCAATTAGATGAGAGAAATTGGATAAATATCTATTCCTCTTTAAATCTCCACCAACAAGATATTTGTTGTACAAACACAATGCCAATAGGTTCTCATTCACTTTTGAGGATTTCTAGTCCATTGTAGTTACTTAGTTCTGTTGTCTATAAAATCAGCTCCAAGTTTATATTTTGTGATTAGGTAGTTTCAAATATAAGCCTGATTCAAATAGCTCAATGAACTTTACATCCTACTTTGATGGTAATGTAAAAAGATTATCGTCTTTATTTCAGGCTATATGATGTCTTATAAAGAATCATTAGATACACCCTACGGGTGATATATAGCACTACCTGAAATTCAACTATTACTCATAATACTAAGAATCTCAATAGTATTGAAAAGAACTACGAGAAATCAATGTAAAGTGGAGGTAAAATGACAAGTAGAAACATAGTGGATCTATCAAAGGGATAAGATAACTCTCAAGTTTATCAAAGATGTTATTGTATGAATCATTATACATATGAAATCCCAAATTCCCAAGCCTTTTGGTAGGGTTATTCCACAATTTGATCATCTACGAGTTAAACGGGGTAATTTTGAAGCTCACTTCAAGAAACACCGTACTATAATCTTGTTACGGATTGTACTTATAATCTTCATCATGAAGAAACATAAGCCTAGTCCGGTTGGAGATACACTCCTTTGCAATAATAGTTTTCTTGTGGAATGAAATTCCCAAGACATTTTGGAGACCTTGTTTAGTCTCATACCTATCCCCATCAGCCCATATTTATGCTACCATATGTGGTATGTTTTCCATTAATATCATGTTTCTCATACATGACATTTCATTGTATGAACTAAATTCATACTAAACTTTGTTGTGTAGAAACTAATATTTTGGATCTTCATGAATTTAAGATTTGTCATAATCGCCTTGGTCACCCATTATAGGGGTAATGCGGAAAAACAAATTAGTGAAAATTTCATTGTTCACAACTTAAAAGTTGCAAAATTCTCAAATCATCAGATGTTATGAGCACCTAATGTGTCATGAGAATTTTTTTTATATAAGTCTCTCACACTCCGCTAAAATTTCTTGAACTTATTCAAGAAGATACATGTAAACTATTCCACAAATATCTGGGTCATATAATTATTTCATGGTATTCATAGACACTAATGGATGGTCTTATGTGGGTCTCTAATCTCCACAAACCCATGATTTTGCTAAATTAATTGCTCAAATTCTCAAATTAAGAGCAAAATATCATAACATATTGGTTAAACCAATATAACTATCATTTTCACAAGCATTTGTGATTTTACTAAGTACCTCTTGTACATACCCAGAATGATGTATCTAAATTCTTTATCAAAAGAATCTAACTAACTAAATGACCACTTTGACAGATTTTTAACATGCCAACATCTTGTTGGACACATACGGTATTACACGCCATAGATCTAATCCAGATCACAACAGTTGCTTATAATACTGCTTCCCCTTGCAGTAAGTACGTGTAAATCAAACAAGTATTTCCCATCTGCGATAATTCGGTTATATACTGGTATCACCACCCCAACGTACATCATGGGCCCTCACATCAATTTGGGATCTATGTGATAAATAACTGAGGTGTAATTGTTTATCCGTCAAATACCTCAAGACCCTAACAAGGGAGTTATTGATAGCCCGTACGCTGATTGTATCTGCAATAACGACATTTTTCGGCATTAGGGGGAGATTAGTACCACAAAGAATGCCAATAAATAAATAGTAAATGTCATAGACTTTCAGTCCTTATATTCACGTACTTGAAAATCTGAACGATAAGTTCAGTCATAAATTTGCAACACATTGCAAATCTGCTACATACATTTACTCGTGACAAATATGTCACAAAATCATATTATGCATGCAACCAATGTGCCAAAAGAGTGAAGGTAACTACTGTAACCATTTTCCTCCGAAATGAGAGCAAAAGGGGGAGATAATTGGCCACATGAGATACAAATTCTCACATGCTTCCGCGGAACAGAGGAAATTATATCCTCAACAAGTAAATGTAGTTCAACCTCAAGTTGAATAACACATAGTGGATGCTCATCATCCAAACCCGACACAAATGTGCACATAATTTTAAATGTTGGGACATCGAAATACCTTGACTCCATTGTTATGGGAAATCATGAGGAGTTCCAATATTTTAATCACATTTCCACAAATCTTATCGATTCAACAGAATCAAACAACAAAGACTACATTTTGTCGACAAATATTTATTCTTAAAATTGCTAAAACCTTTAGGACCCTGAACCAAAGTCCATGGCAGAGTGCCTAATGTACTAATATGTTGGTTCAACTAGAAGGAGGCAATTGAATAAGAATAGCACTCGCTTAGCAAGAGAGGTATTTAACATCGAAATACCTACTCCTCATAAGCACCTTCCCAGTGGAAGACAAATAATTTTTTTGTTAACAACAAAAAAAATGAGGTGGTGAAAAAGCGAGGCTTGTAGCACAAGGGTTCACGCAGAGACCTGGCATCAATTATATATGATGTAACATACCCTGTTGGTATAAGTGGAATTAAGTTTCGATACTAATATTATTGGTAGTTATAAATAAACTATCCATGTAATTCATGGATGTAGTGATTACTAATCATTTGGGTCACTCAATTTGGATATCTATATTAAAGTCCTTAAGACTTATAAATCCAAATCCAAAATAAATAGCAACATATGTGTAATAATACAAAAGTCACTCTATGACTTAAAATAGTCAAACACAAATTGTGTGGTACAATTGACTATAAGAGCTCCTTCTTATAAAGGATTACTCGTACAATAATGATTGCTTATATGCAGTCATAAAAAAATCCCTAATTGGATTCTACATGACCTTTGTATATATCGATACTTTTATCATCAAAGTCTATAATATACATGAAAGGTCCTTACAATCTTATCAAGACGGAGATTTGGACTGAACCAAGTATTAACCAAGTTTATAATTTGAGTATATTCCTTCGGAATACATATCTATCAGTTTTTACATGTCCATAAAATTTTGGAGAAATTAAATATGGATAAATAAAATCAAAGATACATATGGTCACAATGTCCCTAACATAGATACAAATTCATTCATACATTGTAGTAGTGATGAAGTGATATTGGACCTCTTGTTCCATATCTCAATACAAACTACATCACGAATGCGAATGTTTTGTTGTCAACTTCTTTTAAGTGCAAACCCCAACTAAAAGGTTGGTGTAAGTAATATCCTCTGATATATTTAAGGCACAACTGTTCTTGATTAATTCTCTTAGGAATATCAAGATTTGACCATCATGTAATCTACGTTGGCTATAATTGCCCGATCCCGAAAATGCCATATCATAGACTGAATTCAATGAAAGAGTCTTCTAAAATAAGAATACAAAATAGACTCTAACAGCTTCATATAATAATTGAACACATTCAAGATCATGTGGTTAAGATTCAACAGAATCACCCACCATTATCTATCAGATAATACCACTTGTATTTCTCAAATGCATCAGGGTTAAATTAATATCTTTCAAAACTAGGGAGATAAACACTTTGCAAACATATCATGTGAAAATCTAACATATTTATTCACAGTGTTTTACAGATTCTCATGCTCATGAATTTAAGTTCATGGATTGGTGTGAGACAACTTTTAGATTTGCAAAGCTCAGGGGGAGTAAAACTCCCAAATTATAACCCGGTGATGATCATTAGATCATATATATTGTACTCTTTTTCCCTTAATGAGTTTTCCCTAATGGTTTCTCATAAAAGGTTTTTTTAATGAGACGATATAAATATAAGTGTCTAGATATGTCACATTGCTTTCTCCTTATTTTTTCCCTATTAGGTTTTAAAGGAGTTTTCGGTGGCACTTCATATTGCACTTTTTGCAATATTTATATGTCGTACCTCCTATTTTCCCCGCTGGGGTTTTTTAAGGAAGTATATAAGGCATATTTATTGTTCTCCAAACTCATTCGTGAGGTTTTTTCCCTTCTCTAGGTTTTCTCATATGAGTTCTCATGGAGACAACAATCTTTACATGTTGTACTATTTTCTCCTTATTTTTCCCAAAGGGTTTAAAGGAGTTTTAACAACATATCAAATACAACTCTCCTCATATTTTTCCCACAGGGTTTTTGGGGGAGACATTTTAAAGATGATGACTTTCAAGATGATGAATTTTTACAAAGAGCACCATTGTTTACAAGGACATCCTCATATATAAGTAAGAAGACTATGCGAGAAGATCTTGAAGATTACACATGAGATTTTCAAGAAATGGCGTTGTCCAAGGGGGAGTGTTAGAAATAGGATTAGCTTAAGTCTTAAGCTAACTAGGCGAGTTACTTTTGTCCAACAGCCGTGTCTCTTCGAAGGGACACAACCTTGTAAACCGCCTTTATTGGTG
>NC_061509.1:52318235-52378982 GCF_022539505.1 Lolium rigidum
GCAACAACAATATTCTTGGGATTGCGATGTATGACATAATAGGCATCCGGACTTAAAAATCCGGTGTTGACAAGTTGGTATCAGAGCCATTGTTTGACCTTAGAAGACCTTAGTTAGAATGGGCGTTCTGAAAAACTTAACTTTGAAATCAAATGAAAGAAAATATTTGTGAAAACTTACTACACTCTTGTCTTGAGACTTTGCCAAAATTTGAGGAATCATGTTCTATCGTATTTGAATCAACTTAAAATTTTGCCACACTTTGCACTCTCTAACTTACTCATCCAATTCCCTTTCAGATGGAGCCGAATGAACCCATCAACACCAAGTTTTATCAACTTGGGAACGGAGGGAGCTTGATCTTCGAGAACGACCTCGACGCCGTCTCTGAATTCCTTGGGCGCCCACACCCTGAGTTCCACGGGGTTCAGCTGGACGACACGCCCGAGGGAGAGTTGCAGTGGGTGATCACTACCGAATTAAGGGGCAAGATGGAGCCTCCCACCTCGGAGAGGATCCTCTTATCCTTCCGTGAGAGCAACTGGTTAGATGGACTTGCACGTGCCCTTCAGGAGGCACTTGCTCGTCTTTGTGGCCAGAATGTGGTACGCCTGCTCGCGTCTCGCTACGCACACCTGGTGAGGCGTGATGCTGCGGGAGTGCCCATGGAGCTACAGCCGCACTCGGAGTTGAGGCACCACGCTGAGCACCTGGACTTCATGCTCTACCGTACTCGAAGGACCTCGACGCCACTCGCGCTTACGCGAACCAGACCCATGCTCACATCACCGAGCAGGGTGAGGCGATCAAGCTACTCAACAACGACCGCAAGAGCCTTCGCCAGCAGCGTGCCAAGAAGGACGCTACGATTCGGCGCCTTCGCGCCAAGATAGCATCACTCGAGGCCACTGTCAAGGCCCAGGAGGATCAGATTCGTCAGCTGGAGGATGGCGATGGAGGCATCAACATTCAGGGAGGAGACGCCTTCCTGAGCGACGACAACGACTTTGAGGAGGACGAGAACACTAAGGAGGAGGACTACGAGTTCCTGGAGGCAGGACCCGACGACTACGTCCCGATCGATGTCGAGGATGAGGAGTAGTTGCACTAGTCTCACTTATAGTAGGTGTGAGTTGTATCCCGTCCCTTGTATCGTAGCAAGAGAATGGTTCTTAAAACCATCGAAGTTTGTGTGTTAGTTTGTACCATGTGTTGCATGAATGAATGAATGTTATGTTTGTCATGAAAAGTTTACAAGTTTTCAAATGTTTTTCAAACTTAACCAAAATGAACCATAGAATGTTCCCTCTTATCTCATGATCTTCTATATCTTCAGATGGCCCCTCCAAATTGCACCAACGACGCGATGCTGCAACTGATGCAAACCATGCTTGCCGACAGAGAAACAGAAAGAGCCGAACGCCAAGCCAACCTCATCGCCTTGCAGAACATTGCCAACCAAGGCCATGGAAATCATGACCACCCCGGGTCCAAACTTAAGAACTTCCAAAACACCAACCCTCCGTGTTTAGCAAGACCGAGGAACCCCTCGACGCCGATGATTGGCTCCATACTATGGAGAACAATCTAGAGGTAGCCGGAGTAGAAGCCAACTAGAAAGTTCTGTTCGCCACCCACTATCTCGCTGGACCAGCCCGCGCTTGGTGGACAAGCACCCGTGCCATGAACGGAGGTCAATTCATGACTTGGGAGGATTTCAAACTCAAGTTCAGCAAGTACCATGTACCCCCGGGTCTTATCAAGAAGATGAGGGATGACTTCCGTGAACTGAAACAAGGCCGCATGACGGTGGTTGAATACCGCGACAAGTTTCTTACACTGTCGAGGTATGCCCCTGATGAGACCGACACCGTTGAGAAGAGGAAGGAGAGATTCCTGAACGGACTGCATGATGAGATGCGGACCGTCCTCGTCAACATCCCCTTCGCCGACCTAGAAGCCCTTGTTGACTCCGCCATCCGGATGGAGGGCAAGTTAAACCAAGCCAATGAGAACCGCAAGCGCCGCATGGCGAATCGAGTGGATCAAGCCACCCCCAAAAGTTTCGCCCTAGCTCAAGCGGAGGTTTCACTCCGAGAAACAATAAGCCACCGATGCAGAACTCGCGCCCCGGTTATCAGAATCGGAGTGGAGGAAACTCCAAGCCAGGAGGCTACAACAACAGCAACTACAACCGCGCTCCACCCCGAGCCCCGAACAACAACAACAACAACACCAACACCTCTCCCAGAACCGGAAGCAATGCCGTCCCCGTCGCGAACAAGCAAGACAAGACCACCATTACTTGCTACGAGTGTGGTGTAGTGGGGCACTACTCCAACGAGTGTCCCAAGCATCTTGCCAAGCTCGCCGGCAACACCACTGCACCTGCTCAGCAGCAACGCCGTGTCTCCACCGGCAAG
This sequence comes from Lolium rigidum, assembly GCF_022539505.1. NCBI lineage: Eukaryota > Viridiplantae > Streptophyta > Magnoliopsida > Poales > Poaceae > Lolium > Lolium rigidum. The sequence goes on from NC_061509.1 coordinate 52,320,659, forward strand.
AAGTTCGCCCCCAACAACCCCAATAACCGCAACGGCCGTCTCTTCCACATGAGCGCCGAAGAAACCCAGGAAGCACCAGATGTGGTACTGGGTATGTTTTCTGTCAACCACACCCCTACCAGAGTGTTGTTTGATTCCGGAGCATCTCATTCTTTTGTTACCGAAGACTTTGCATCAACAAGTAAAATTCAACCTCTCAGTTTGAAGCATGTTATGATAGTTCAAATCCCCGGATCAACCACCAAAGCCAGAAAATTTTGCAAAAATGTACCCATCATAATACATGAGGTAGAATTCTATGCCAATCTCATCATTCTGGGAACCAAAGGTTTGGAAGTCGTACTAGGAATGGACTCGGATGTCAAAACACCATGGTTTGATAGATCGTGCCAAGAAAGCCATCACCATGACTAGCAAGCACCAGCATCCTAGTAGAGCATGTCTCTCGAAAAACTACCCGTAAAATTCACTTGTAACCAAAGTGTAGCCAAGCCAACTCGGATCAAATCGTGGTCGTCTGTCGATACCCTGATGTGTTTCCGGATGATCTACCCGGTATGCCCCCGGATCGGGATATCGAGTTTATCATCGAGTTAATTCCCGGAACTAGACCCATAGCCCAGAGAGCCTACAACATGAACGCAATAGAGCTTGTGGAGCTGAAGAAGCAGATAGATGATATGTTGGCCAAAGGTCTGATTAGACCGAGTGCATCCCCCTGGAGATCCCCTGTCTTGTTTGTGGACAAGAAGGATGGTGCAAATCGTTTATGTATGGACTATCGGAAGCTTAACGATGTCACCATCAAAAACAAATACCCCCTACCCAAGATAGAAGACTTGTTTGATCAACTCACCGGAGCCAAAGTTTTCTCCAAGATCGACCTTAGAACGGGATATCATCAACTGAAGATCCGAGCCACCGACATTCCAAAAACTTCCTTTACCACTAGATATGGGTTGTATGAGTACAACGTCATGTCGTTTGGACTGACCAATGCCCCCGCTTACTTCATGAATCTCATGAATAAGATCTTCATGAACTTTTTGGACAAGTTTGTCGTTGTCTTCATCGACGACATTCTCGTATACTCCAAGTCCGAAGAGGAACATGAACAGCATTTGGAGACTGTCCTAGAAACCCTTAGACAGCACAAGTTGTATGCCAAGTTCAGCAAGTGTGAGTTCTGGCTAAAGGAAGTAGGATTCCTGGGACACATCTTGTATGCAGGAGGTATTGCCGTAGATCCCGCAAAGATAAAAACTGTTATGGAATGGAAAGCCCCCACCATCCAAACCGAGGTCCGAGCTTTTCTTGGATTAGCCGGATATTACCGCAGATTTGTAGAAGGTTTTTCGAGCATCGCTCGACCAATGACCCAACTGTTGAAGAAGGACAAGAAGTTTGAGTGGACTGACAAATGTGAAGAGAGCTTCCAACAGCTCAAGAGTAGACTGACCTCAGCCCCAATCCTGATCATGCCCGATATCACTAAGCCCTTTGACGTATATTGCGACGCCTCCAAGATTGGTCTTGGATGTGTGCTTATGCAAGAAGGCAAGGTTGTATCCTACCTTTCCAGACAGCTCAAGCAACATGAACAGAACTACCCAACCCATGACCTCGAGCTTGTAGCCGTGGTCTTAGCCTTGAAAGTTTGGCGTCATTACCTCATGGGTAATCGATGCGAGATCTACTCCGACCACAAAAGCCTCAAATACATATTCACCCAGAAAGAGCTAAACATGAGACAACGCCGATGGATCGAATTGATCAAAGATTACGACATGGAGATTCACTACCACCCCGGCAAGGCCAATGTGGTAGCGGATGCTTTGAGTAGACCGCCATGTCGCTTGAACTCCATGCTCGCAACCGAACAGCCCAGCTTGCATCAAGATTTTGAACAGTTCAGACTTGAACTTGTTAGCGAAGGATTCCTAGCCAGCATAGAACTGCAACCCACCTTGGTTAGTCAAATCAAGGAAGCCCAGAAGGACAATGCTAGCATCGACGGAATCAAGAAACAGATAGCCGCAGGAAAAGCCCCCGGATTCACCATAGACGAAGCCGGAGTTCTTTTGTACAAAGAACGTCTCTGCGTACCATCGGACTCTGACTTGAAACAAGTCATCCTGCAAGAAGCCCACGACACCCTTTACTCAATCCACCCCGGAGGTACCAAGATGTACCAAGACCTGAAAGAACAATTCTGGTGGCACGGAATGAAGAGAGAGATTGGTAGCTATATCGCCAAATGTGACATCTATCAGAGAGTCAAAGCAGAACATCAACGACCCGCCGGACTGTTACAGCCACTCCAGATTCCGGAATGGAAATGGGACTCCGTAGGAATGGACTTTATCACCGGACTGCCCAAATCCAGCAAAGGCAATGATTCCATATGGGTAGTTGTCGATAGGTTGACCAAAGTCGCTCATTTCATCGCTGTCAAAACCATTTATCAAGGCCCAAAGTTAGCTGAACTATACATCTCCAGAATAGTCGCCTTGCACGGAACCCCCAAATCGATAGTGTCAGATAGAGGATCACAGTTCACCTCAAGGTTCTGGTAGAAAGTGCACGAAGGACTAGGAACCCGTCTGAATTTCAGCACCGCCTATCACCCTCAGACTGACGGACAGATCGAGAGAGTAAACCGGATACTAGAAGACATGCTTAGAGCATGCGTACTGGAATACGGATCCAAGTGGGAAGACTCGCCTACCTTACGCAGAATTCTCTTACAACAATAGCTACCAAGCCAGCCTACAGATGGCCCCCTTTGAAGCCTTGTACGGAAGGAAATGCCGTACCCCCCTGAACTGGTCGGAAGTCGGAGAAAGCCAAGTTTTTGGCCCAGATGTTCTTCGTGAAGCCGAAGAGAAAGTACACAAGATCCGAGAGCACCTCAAGACGGCGCAGTCTAGACAGAAGAGCTACGCCGACAAGAGACGTCGGGAGATGACCTTCGAAATCGGAGACTTTGTCTATCTCAAGGTATCCCCCTTGAAAGGAATGCAAAGGTTTCAACTGAAAGGAAAGCTCGCACCCCGCTACGTCGGACCTTTCAAAGTCCTCAGCCGCCGAGGAGAAGTATCTTATCAACTGGAGTTGCCTGAAGAAATGTCGGCTGTGCACGACGTGTTTCACATCTCACTTCTCCGGAAGTGCCTTGAAGTTCCGGAGAAGACCGAAGTGTTCAAGAACATCGATCACCGATCGGTGGATATGAACAAGGACCTGACTTACCGCGAAGTGCCGATTCGCATCCTGGAAGAAGCTTACCGAACCACCCGCACCCGAAGCATCAAGTTTCGAAGATCCAATGGAGCAATCATACCGAGGATGAAGCCACATGGGAACGCGAAGACTTCATGAAGAAGGAGTACCCAGATCTCTTTAGTACCTAACTTTCTTTTCGATCTCGGGACGAGATCTTTTGTAAGGGGGAAGGATTTGTAACACCCCAATTTTCAATAAAAAGAAAGTTAGAGAATTCCAGAGAGCAAATTTTCAAACCAACAAAAACTTTTTAAATTGCATATAGTACCCTGCATAGGACTTGTGCATTTGAGTGTTATGCCATGATGAGTGTTATTATTTGATTGTGCTATACTCTAAAACCCTAGTGTGATCATATTAAGATCACCAACCAAATAAATCAAAGAGGAAGAAAATCCACTAAATGGAAAACCCTAAAAACCCTCACATATGCCCTATGGCATTTTTATAAATTTTGACCCTAGACCTATTGGGTCTTCACCATTAGTTGAATAATGTTATTAAGCACTTATTAAAACTTTTGGAATCAAAGGATCACTTTTCAAATGATTTTCAAACACAAAACTAGCTCACATATGATAATGGTCAATTTGGACAATTATAGTCTGATCACCACTTTGAGCCCTTGCCATTCAATTTTCCCAAACCAACTCTTGCTAACTCTTTGTACCATTTCAAAGTCAACATCAAGGTGAACAACTTTGGTAAAGATCACCCTGCCAAAATCATTCTTGATCAAGAGCTATGCTCATCCAAAGTCTTAACTTTTTAACATATGCAACATTCTCCACTTAGCCATTTTTGCCAATTCTTGAATTCTACATTTCCACCACCACCTCAAATCATCTCTGGTCAATTAAAACTTATATCAGCACTTACTTTTCAAAAAGATTCACCATTTGAATATTTTCAAATTTGGATATTTTTGCAATTTACAAATTTGGGCACTATTTGCAACTATTGCAAATAGTGAATCTACCTCACCTAAACTACCCTAACCTACACCATTATGCTCCCTGGTCCCCTAAAACCCTAAGAGGTGCACAGTAGTGCTAAGGAGAGGAGGAGAGCAGCTAGGGCATGGCCATGCCGGCCATGTCGCCAAGCCCGACCACCTCCCCTCTCTCCCCTTGCATCCCTGCCCTGGCCACTGCGCCATAGCACGCCACCGCATCGCCTAGCGCCGCCTACACTCGCCATGGTCGAAGGAGCAGCGACCACACGCCGGACGACGCGCGCCAGCACACGCCCTGGACGCCGCTCGTGTCGCGTGCGTGCACGCCGCGGACACGCCCAGTACACGCGCCGCGCCACCACCTCGCTCACCCCCTGGACCCCCTGCGAGCACGTTGAGCATCTGCGTGACACCACGACGCCGCCAGACACGCGCACAGCCTAGACCCGTGCCCGCCGCCGCCGGAGACGGCGACACGATCCCGTGAACAGCGCGCCAGACACGGACGCAATGCGTCGCCCACAGACACCGCCCGACCGCGCCGTTGCCACCTACAGACTCGCCTGGACGAGGAGAACGTCGTAGCACCCTAGCCTAGCCCAACCACTCGCCGGAATCGCTGCGCCCATGTCGCCACCACCACTGCCCCGCAGCACCCTTGGCCATCTATAAATACTGCGTTCCCTGGACGAAGCTGAGCACACCATCTCGTTCCCCATCCTCCACTGCCTCTCCTCCACCCCACCACTCTCTCGATTGTCGCCGGAGCTGCTCCAATTTGAAGATCGGAGCCCGCCAGTACCTCATCTCGCCGCCGTTGATTGGAGCCGTTCCAGGAGGAGCCGCCGGTACCTGGAGCTCCGCCGTCGTCCACAATTTCATCAAGCACACTGCCATACCTCGCTGGAGCCATGGTTAGCCCGCTGACCCCCTACCTGAGCCGCCGGTGAACTCCTCTCTCGCCGGCGGGACGATGAACTAGAGCCGTTAGATCTATTTCTAATTCTACGCCCCACATTGAAACTTACCGCTTCGGTGACGCTGAGTCGCTGACGCGCGGACCCCACCCTGTCAGCGTACCGCGCGTCTGTGGACCGTGGTTGGGCTGGACTGGGTTGGTTTGGGCCGTTTTCAAATCTTTCAGCCCAACTAGTTTTCCCGCCGGCCTGTTGATTCAAATCCAGTTTAAATAATTGCAAATGAATTTCAATACTGCTGCCACTTTGAAATTCCATAGATTCAAATTGGCTCAACCAAATTTGGTGAACTTTATATTGTTGGAAAGCTAGAAAAATTATCTATCAAATTCCACTGGTCCCATGGCTAGATTCTGTGTAGAATTAATGTGATAAAAATAACAAGACAGGGACTTTTCCCTATTAAAATAATTCTTAAAAATCAACCGAAATAGATATTAAGTTAATTCCAACTCTAATAGCTCAAATTTGACTTACACTAACTGTTTCTGCAATAAAATGGTGTGGTCACTTTTCATGATCATGCCATAGTTTAATGAATGGGTGATATGGCTAGTTTAACTAGTTGATATTGTCCAAAACTATTAAAGTAAATTATGTGAAGTCTTATACTTCATTTAAACTTGTCTCACCTGCATTCATGGGATGTTTGTACCGCTGGTCCCAACTCTCTTATATGAATTGCTTGAGATTTAAATCATATGTAGTGTTATTAAAATGGTATGAGGTGAGCTACCTCATTTAAATCATTTTCTCAAATGATGATAATGAATGGTTGACCTAGGTCAATACCCATTTCATGTATGATTGTTTGAGAAATTAAATCTTAAGAAGATTTCAATGAGAGGAAATTATTTCTCAAGAACAATATGGAAACTATCATTTACATATGTAATGAGAGGAAATTATTTTTCCTCAAGAAACACAACACATGCACCCTAAGTAGATTATTTGAGTGCATAGAATAGTTTGTGTGTTTATATGTGATATGTGGAATAGCCATTGAATTAGTGAGTAATTATACTCGTATTCAAATTTAGACGGTAGCACCGGAGAGTACGCCGAAGAAGAAGGTTACTACCAAGAGGAGGAGGAGGAACAGTTTGAGAACTACCAAGGCAAGTATATTCTTGCAAAGTGCAAAGCCCCCTTGGGGCAAGGCACCATGACTCTTACCTTTTCTTACATAAGCCTATCCCAAGTTTTTACTTTACAAGCTTCTACTTGTTTTCTCAATAAGTTACTTTTATAGTTAACTTTGGTCAAAGTACAAGTTGGTTACTAGATTAGTGAAGTAGTTTCCATCAAGAAAAGCAAGATAGCACCCCTCATGGATTAGAGCTAGTGCTAATGAATTAAAACTTGACTACTCTAGATGGGAACAATGTGAATTTGAAATGAATTTGAAACCTTGGAATGATGATGCATTCCATTGAATGATTTTTGAAGGTGAATATGAACAAGAGAAGATGGTGATTTTTGATAAACAATGATGTTGGTTTGAATGTGATACCTTTCCAATTATCAAGTACCCCCACAATACCTGATTATGGGTAGGGCTTAACTGGAAGTTTATGCATCTTAGTATGGGTTCCCTCTGAACACACGTCATAGGGTTTACGCTTGAGGCTGCCTCCGTTGTTGAGTAATGATGTGAAATTGAGGTGAATCGTACGGCCAAGCCCTGTGCAGTTCCCAGGTTGACAGTTGGTCTTCACTGGGAGGCCAAGCTCATGGGGAGAGGTGCTCATACTAGGATTTATAAGTGAAAGGTTATGGTTGATGATCCGCGTATCGTGTTACGATGATTCGGGGTAATCCCGACGGATGAAATCAAATGTTGTGGCACAAGTGTGCAACCTCTGCAGAGTGTAAACCTATTCGAATAGCCGCGTCCACGGTTACGGGCGGTTGGAAAGGCCATACAGTTTCCGATGTCATATCTTTGAAATGATGTTGAAAGATGTTGGTGAAATGACTTGTGGTGAATTGAATTGAAATCACCACATGAATAGTGGGAATGACACTAATGTTCCCACTTGAGTTAGTTAGCACTTGAATAAGCTTTTCTCAAAACTTTGTGAACTAAAACTAGCTTTATGCAAATAAACTAGAGCTTAGCAAACCATACTAGAATGTCTAGCACTTACTTTAGTATTAGTTTGCGAGTACTTAAAGTACTCACGGCTTTGTCCCTGGCTATTCAAATGGCCAGAGTATGAAGAGGAACAAGGAGATGACCAACAGGACGCCTACGACAACTAAGTGCCTTCCGACGTCAAGCGTTGGCCTGTGGACTAGAGAGTCCTTGTCTCTTACGCTTCCGCTATGTTGAACTATGAACTTGTGTTTGTTCGTTGATCGATAGATCAACTATTCGTGTAATATGGATCATGTGATTCCAAAATTGTAAGACTTATGGTATGTAATGAATGATGACTGTGATACTGTCGTCGTGGTGAACAGACAGATGCCATAGGATGGCTTGAGTTGGGGCCGAATGGACGCAAGAGGATTCGGGGGAGGGTTTGTGATTAGATGGGATTGCGATGTATGACATAATAGGCATCCGGACTTAAAAATCCGGGTGTTGACAATCTTGGTCCAGGATTTCCTGAAGATCAACATGTAGTTTAGGACCTTTTATTACTAGTAATTTTTCCTTTTTCTTTTTCCTTTTTGTCAATACTTGTAATGTGTTGTAATATTTTATATTTCAATTCTGAATATTGTAAAGACAATGTATCTTGTGTGATTATCAATAAAGCTCCAATTTTCCTTAATGATCTTTGTATAATAGTTGTACTATTTATATCCTTGATTATATATAATTGGTTTATTGAATTACCTCAATTTTGAATTATGAATTAATCATGTGATGTTTAAATTTGAGATTCAAACACAACTTGTGTTTGAATTCAATCATGCAACTTAAGTTGTAATGCACTACTCTCCTCTCTTCTCAAAACCCTAAATTAGTTGAATGAGAAGCAAGTTTGTCGCACTCTCGAAACCCTAACCCTGTAAGGCGTCGAGAGAGAAACTTGTCCCCCTTCGATGCAGTTTTCTTTTAAAAGCGCGAAATTTCCCCAGAATTTACGATGCAGTGCACATCCCTTTCTAAAATCTACCCCTCGATTGTCTCTAAACCTGGGACATTACAGCCTTTCCCCCTTAAAGAAAACTTCTACCCGAAGTTGTGGTTGTAATACCTGAAGAGTTCGGGGTATGATTTCCACAGGTCTTCTTCCTTTTCCCAGGTGGCTTCCCTCTCTGGGTGATGCTTCCATTGAATCTTGCAGTACTTAATGGCTCTATTCCTGAGTTGTTTCCAATTCTCCTCGAGAATCTTAGCTGGCTTCTCGATGTAGGTCAAGTCTGGTTGTAACTCGAGCTCATCATGTGATATTGGCTCATCTGGGGTCTTTAAATATTTCCTGAGTTGAGACACATGGAATACATTGTGTACCTGGGCTAACCTTCCCGGTAGATCCAATTCAAAAGCTAACCCTCAGTTCTGACTCAATATCTTGAAAGGTTCGATGTATTTAGGGCTAAGCTTCCCCTTTACTCCCAATCTCTGAAGACCTTTCATCGGACTTACTTTAAGGTACACCATGTCTCCCACTTGTGGCTCCCATGTTCTTCTCTTTTGGTCTGCATAGCTCTTTTGTCGACTTTGAGCTATCTTCAACCTATCCCTTATGATGTCAATGATCTGCTGCTTTTCCTTGACATAGTCTGGATTGAACTCCTTGCTTGATCCTGCTTCATACCAACATATCGGTGATCTACACTTCCTTCCATACAGAGCGTCAAATGGTGCCATCTTGATGCTGCTTTGATAGCTATTATTGTATGAAAACTCTGCTAGTGGTAAGTGCTCCTCCCATGATCCTCCGAAGTCTAGGGCACAAGCCCTAAGCATATCTTCCAATATCTGGTTTGTTCTCTCTGTTTGTCCTCACGTCTGAGGATGATAGGCGGTGTTATAGTCTAACTTGGATCCTAAAGCTTCATGTAGTTGCTTCCAAAATGCTGATGTGAACACGGATCCTCGATCTGACACGATCTTCTTAGGCACTCCATGTTTACTCACGATCTCTTTGATGTAAAGATCGATGAGTTTCTCTCCTTTATCCTGCTGGTTTACTGCTAAGAAGTGTGCACTCTTCGTCAACCGGTCCACGATTACCCATATCATGTCCTTCTTTTTATTAGTCATGGGTAGTCCGGTGATGAAATCCATTCCTATCTCCTCCCATTTCCATTCTGGGATTGGTAACGGTCGCAACTTTCCTGCCGGACTTTGATGTTCAGATTTCACTCTTTGACATGTATGGCATTCCGCCACATATTGTGCTATCTCTCTTTTCATGTTATTCCACCAGAATAATTCCTTGAGATCCATGTACATCTTTTTACTTCCCGGATGTATAGAGTATGGTGTTTGATGTGCTTCCCGGAGTATAACTTCCTTGATTTCATCAATATCCGGAACGCAAATCCTTTTCTGGAACCATAATGATCCCGACTCTCCTCGGTGAAATTCTGATGGTCTTCCCTCATCAATCCTTCTCATCTCCTCCACGATGAATGGATCGTCCAATTGACCCATGATTATCTCATTCTTCAGATTAACACTTAGTTCATCGGCTACTTGTAAAGCCGATAGTCCTTCATGAGCTTCTTTCTCCCGAAGTTGTATATGGGCTTGACTTATTTCCTTCCTCAACTCCGGTGATAATTCCTGTTCCACTCCTCCAGTGCTCTTCCTACTCAAGGCATCTGCTACAACATTAGCCTTTCCTGGAGTATAATTGATGGTCAAGTCATAATCCTTGATTAGCTCCAGCCATCTTTTCTGTCTCATATTGAGTTCCTTCTGAGTGAAGAAGTACTTGAGACTCTTATGATCCGTATAGAGCTCACACTTGGCTCCATGGAGAAAATGTCTCCAAGTTTTAAGTGCAAATACTACTGATGCTAACTCTAAATCATGTGTTGGATAGTTCACTTCATGAGGTCTGAGTTGCCTCGATCCATAGGATATTACTTTCCGATCCTGCATGAGTACACAACCCAATCCATGTTTGGATGCGTCACAGTACATGGTGTAATCCTTGCCAACTTCCGGGACTGCTAACACCGGTGCTGTGGTGAGTTTCTCTTTCAGAGTCTGAAAACTCTTCTCACACTCATCATACCACACGAATGGTGTGTTCTTCCTTAATAGCTTAGTCATTGGTCCTGCTATCTTGGAGAATCCTTCAATGAACCTCCGATAGTATCCTGCCATTCCTAAGAATCCACGGATTTCTTTGACAGTCTTGGGTGCTTCCCAATCTAAAACTGCTGCTACCTTGCTCGGGTTAACAGCTATCCCATCCTTGCTAATAACATGACCAAGAAATTCTACTTGATCTAGCCAAAACTCACACTTGCTGAATTTGGCATAGAGTTGATGTTCTCTTAGTGTTTGCAACACTATCCGAAGATGTTCAGCATGTTCAGTTTTATCTTTGGAATATATCAAGATATCATCGATGAATACGATGACAAACTTGTCTAGACATGGCATGAAGATCTTATTCGTAAGATTCATGAAGATTGCTGGGGCATTGGTTAATCCAAAAGGTACTACTAGGTATTCATGATGTCCGTACCTCGAGACAAAGGTTGTTTTCGGAACGTCTTCCTTCTTGATCTTTATCTGATGATAACCGGATCTTAGATCAATCTTGGAAAAGACTCCCGCGCCTCTAACTTGATCAAATAGATCTTGTATTCTAGGAAGTGGGTACTTGTTCTTGTTGGTGACATTATTCAGATTCCTGTAGTCTCTGCACATCCTTCGGCCGCCATCTCTTTTATCCACGAAGATCATAGGTGATCCCCACGGTGAGATACTTTCCTGTATGAATCCTTTCTGTTCTAGGTCATCCAATTGTTCCTTGAGTTCTTTCAACTCCTTAGGCCCCATCTTGTATGGTGCTTTAGCAATCGGAGCTGTTCCTGGAATCAGGTCGATAGTAAATTCTATCTCCCTATGGTGGCATTCCAGGTAATTCCTTAGGAAAAACATCCTGGAATTCATTCACTACAGGTATATCCTCCAATTTTACTTCCTTCATGCTATTCAACTATAGCTCTACTTCAATCTGTGTATGCTCATCTCCTTGGTAGATCATTCTACTTCCATCGGGGCTTTTCAAAGACACTGTCTTGTTCACACAGTCGATCAATGCTCCATTTGCCTCTAACCAGTTCATACCAAGAATGACATCAATGTCCCTCATTGCTAAAATGAACAGGTCTGCGTCAAACGCGCATTTATTGATCATAATGACTTGTCTTTGTTTGGTATGGGTTACTACTATCGTTCCCCCCGCGGAAAGTATGGTTATAGGTGTATCTAACTTAGTGCAACTAATCCCATGTTTGATGATGAATTGCTGAGAAATGAATGATGTAGTTGCACCAGTATCAAAAAGTACTTTGCCAGGATGAGTAAGTATCTGAAGCGTACCTATCACCGCCTGATCGGAGTTCACCACCTCCTCCAAGCTGGTGCAGTTCAACTTGCCGAAGGGTTTCTTGTTCTTCCAGTTCCCTCCGGTGTTTCCTCCTCAGCTTCCTCCTCCTCCTGACTGACCTCCTCCATTCTTTTTATTAGGACAATCCTTCATCATGTGCCCTTCCTAACGACACCCAAAACAAATGATTCTAGGTTTACGACAATCCTTCGAGGCATGTCCTTTAAATCCGCAGATGCAGCAAATGACCTGGTTTGTGGCTTGGAATCCTTGATTCCTCCTCCTGTTGTTGTTGTTGTACCTTGGCTTGAAACTCAAGCCAGTGTTAGGTTTGTTGTAGACATATCTCTTAGGCTCAAATTTAGCCTTCTTTCTCTTTTCCTCCTGCAGTTGTTTGAAGTCATCTTCAAGAGTGATGGCTGCATCCACCAACTCCTGGAACTCTGTCGCTCTCATCATTCTGAGCTGTACCTTGAACTGGGGACTTAATCCCCGCAAAAACCTCTTCTTCTTCTTGTCCTTGGTGTTGACCGCCTCAACGGCATATCGGGACAGCTTTGAAAACTCCCTGACATAAGTCAGGATGGCCTTATCTTTCTGCTCGAGACTTTTGAATTCTCGACGCTTCAATTCCACTATACTTTCAGGGACATTGGATTCCCTGAACTTCCTCTTGAACTCCTCCCAGGTGAATACTTTCTCAGCCGGATAAACGGCTACTATGTTATCCCACCATGATGCGGCGGGTCCACACAACAAATGTGTTCCATACCTGACCTTCCCCAGGTCGTTGCATCCAACAGTGTTGAGCTTACGCTTAGTGTCCATCAACCAATCCTCCGCGTCCATGGGTTCGGGCGCGTATGCGAAGGATATTGGCTTAGTATTCTGGAAGTCCGACAATGTGACTCTCTGATTCTCAGGCCTTTCCACCTTGTTCTGTTGAAGCAGCTCCTGAAAGAACTTGTTTTGCTGCTCCATAGTCACTCGTTGCCTTTCCTCCAACATTTGCATGTATTGGAGGAAGTTCTGCTGCGTCATGGGTGGTGGTGGTGGTGGAAACTGATTTCTGGCTGCTTCATCAGCCTCTTCCTTCTTCTTGGCCTCGCGCTCGAGGCGCTGTGCTTCGCTCTCCTCACCCGTCGCTCCCAACATATTCCCCTAGTTCTGCAACACAAAGTGGTACTCATAGTTACTCCATGCGCAAGTTTTCTGAGGTCAACTTTGTGCACAGAACTAGTCACTCAATGGAAATCAAGAAGCAAATCCAAATCATGCAAAACATATACCATGTATATACATACTTAAGTGGTTTATTACAATACCCAGTAGTGATGTGAGTATGCAAACTCACTTATTGAAGTATATGTACAATTTCTACAAAATATTACATACTACAATACATGTGGTACAACTGCATTGTAGTCTCGCCTCCCATGGTGGTCTCTAGTCGTGCTTTACTCCCGGTACATCCCAGGCTTCCATCCGGTCGAACGTGTAGTCCTCCTGACAGAATCTGGAACATAGGGTCTTCCCGTCGGCTGGTAGTCGGAATCGGAGGATGATCCCGGGGAGAAATCCGTGTTCATGAACTGGTCATTCATCGCATCATAATCCACCCATCGGGTGTACTCCCCTGTGACTCCGCCATAGGTATTCCCACCATCAGTATCAGACTCAATCAGTATAGGATACTCCTCATAGTCTCCCCTATTATACTGATTGTTCTGGAACTGGGTTGTGGCATCCTCCTCCATCTCAGAATTACCTCTGACTGGATTGCCAGAGTTTCCTGTGTCTGAACCCCAACGCCAACCTGTTGAGTTCTCTATAGGAGTCTCGGAACGCTCATGGTTTCCGGATTCCTCTCCACCCTCATATCCTCCATGGGAACTACTAGGATAGTACCTAGGTGTAATGGGTGTGGTTTGTTGTTCGGGATGGTCAATACTAATGTAATCACCAGCTGAATAAAGTGGTTTGAGAACCTCACCCTCCATTGGTTCTTTTCCCTTCACCTCCTCCTTGGGCTCAGTGAACTCTTCTAACATTGTATCAATTGCTCCCGACAAATGTCGGTTCAACTGAAAGAACAATGACAGTAAGTTGCGGCTGTTATCCATGTACTTAGCGGCTTCTGCTGGTTTGCGTTTTGCAAACTTGAAGTGGTTAAGCATAGGATCATCTTCCTCCTCCATATGTGGAATGTGTGCGAATTCGGAACCAATAAGCTCCTTCGTCTTATGTTCCCGAATATCAGGTGATGGCTCTCATTATGGCTATGTGGTAGGCTGTGTTAATGGTTCTAGCCTCACCTGCTGGCATCACTATACTCATTCCTAGGGATTCTGGAAGTCTTAGTCCTACCCTACACTTGGCCAATACTGTACCGTCATAGTACATGTATTTCATTACTTGGATCTAGGGATCACACCCAAATTCAAGTAACATGGCTCGAAGAATATCCACGAGTCCTCCGTCATATTCACTCAATGTTGACTCCATCACTTTCACGTTACGTCCCGAACGTGAACTTGCCATAGTTGGATGTAGAATAGAAAGAATATAATATTAGTAATGATGCATCATAATAGAGATAATAAAGAATTATCGCACTAAAAGATATGATTGTTTTATTCTCAAGTGAATATACACCATATTTTTAGAGAATTCTTTAATAATCCTATTTGACTCCTAACGTTCGTCCCATTTACTAGGTTCCAACCTAAGGTCAAAGCTTTTGCTCTGATACCAACTGTGGTGACCCTGCATACCACTGCATGTTGTAGTATGCCAGTCATTGATATAACATTCACGAAGTACCAATCCGCAAATATTACATCCCTCAGGGTAGTACAACAGAACATAGCATGTCCATAACTCATTCATTTATTATTACAAGCAACATGTACATATCATCTCGGAGCTCCTCTTGGGTCCTAAGAGGGATACTCCTGGGTTCGAGGTGAACCCGACTTAACTTACAATATAAGAGTCTTACTAAGTTATACATTTTATTCTCCTCGAGCAGTTAAGTACTAAGAGTTCGTACTGCTCGGATACTACTACTACTTGGTAGGTCTACACGTGCTCTCCTCCGGAACCCTCCCCGGTTCCGTAGACTATGAGGTAGTCTACAACTTCAACACCTCCGGAGAGGTCTCGGTTCTTCATAGCCGATGACTTCGGCTCCTTCGTGGTTGTCGTTGTCCTCCTCCGGATGATTCGCACAATCTAGCAGGGGATTTAAGAGTGGTATGAGTACGAGCGTACTCAACAAGTTCATTATAGAAAAGAGGTGTTCAATGCACTAGCTACGATATTAGACCAGAAAGTCGAATACCAATGCAGGTTTTGATAAACATTTCTTCAAGAGGTTGCTTTTATTTCAAAGAACTATGTCCGTCGGCCTTCACCGGTTTACTAGAACTTCATGGAGTTCCTTTCCGGCAGCATTCGCAGTTCCAAATCCCGGAACAGGGAGTGACAGGTCACAATTCATTACATTCTGCAGAGGTGTGTTGCTTTACCCATAAGAGATCTTAACCTTGGTGCCAACCAGGCAGCTTTCCCATCCACACTTCCTTTGGTGTGAGGCACGGTATAAGGTCATAGCCAATCATATTCCTCCGCTACCTCGCACACCCACCCTTTGTTGCAAACCCCAACCCTGGGTCCTCGCCGGTCCTCTTACACCAATTAAGGATGGACCCCGACCACGACGACGACCGGGATCGAACCAAACTCCTTCGCCGGTAGCTGCAACCCATCATAGACCACATTACCGTGGGGACTTAGAGTGGGATCCCCACCCTCAAGTTGTTCCGCTAGCCGCAACTGCTACGGTATGCACAGCATAACTGTGGGGAATTAGAGTGGGATCCCCACCCTCAAGTTGCTCCGCAAGATACAACTGCTACGGTAAGCGCATCCATTGATGTACAAGAGGTGGAAATATGATTGACTAGTCCGTCCCATTCCAGATCTTATGGTTAACACGAGTTTTACGGCACAAGAATCACTGGACGACATTTGTTGTTTAATCCTAGATGGATATAAACACTTGCAATGGAACCTCCACCATATCAACACAATCCATGGTTCCATTGCCCACCACTTAGTCATATTCATAGTTATGAAAATAGTGGTTTTGCTTTTTATGCAATAGTGATAAACATAGTACTTTGCAAGTAATTTGGTAAAAATACTCAAATGACATGAGCAAGCGCGATGAACTTGCCTGAACACTGCAAAGTGTTGCAGTTTGATGGTGTGGACTGACCCTTGTCCTCTGTTGCTGAAAAATAGCATCATTGTCCGATAAGGGCAATGGTTAAAGAAGCAATTATGCATGATTCACCTTTAGGGTTGTTCCCCCTCCCGGTGTTTTTATCATTTCATGTGAGAGGTTAATACTAAGAATGATTTAGGGATACTCTGTTTATGGTAAAATACAACCTTGAAATGTTGTCAAGGTGTTTTTAGAGTCCAAAAGCATTAATGGACTTATTTTTATTATTGAAAATATAATGTGTGATTTAAATGATTATTTTAATCAAATTTGGACTTAATCTTGTTTGCCTCCAAAAATTCCATTTCATATTTTATTATGATAGAGAATTTTATTCTTAGCGGTTTTCATATTTTAATTATTTCTTTAGAGCTATTTAACATTTTCTGTGCATTTTCAAAGTTTCTGCTTTAATTGGAATTATGAAATACCAAAAATGCCCCTGGGCCCACCTGTCAGGGTGGCCCGATGGCTAACCCTAACCCGAGCCGCACGTTGGGCTCGGTCAGATGCACCCGTCCCCTTCCCTTCTCTTCCTCGCGAACCCTAGCCCCCTCGCTCTCTCGCGACTCCCGCGTCGCCGCCGCCTTCGCCGATTTGTTCCGGCCAACTCCGGCCGTCTCCGCCGGCGAGATGTGGCGCATCTGAACCGCCGTTCGGCGGCGCTTCAGATCCACCGCGCCGATCTGTGTTTCGCCGCCTCCTCGACTCATCCCCATCGCCTCTGCACGCCTGCCGTGGTGTGCCGTGGCGATTTCGTCGCCGCCGACGCTCCTGGCGCCGTGGCGCGGCGGTGTGCCTCGCCGTGGTTGCTGGTTGCTGCGGCACTGCCGTGGCCTGGCTTGGCCTGGCGCTGCCGTGCCCCCGGCGTGTGCCGCCGTGGCCGCCATGGCCGCGCTCTTCACCTCGTGTCACCTGTAAGTGCTCCGTCGCCTCCTGATACGTCTCCGACGTATCGATAATTTCTTATGTTCCATGCCACATTATTGATGATATCTACATGTTTTATGCACTTTATGTCATATTCGTGCATTTTCTGGAACTAACCTATTAACAAGATGCCGAAGAGCCGCTTGTCGTTTTCTGCTGTTTTTGGTTTCGTAAATCCTAGTAACGAAATATTCTCGAAATTGGACGAAATCAACGCCCAGGGTCCTATTTTGCCACGAAGCTTCCAGAAGACCGAAGGAGAGTCGAAGTGGGGCCACGAGGTGGCGACACACCAGGGCGGCGCGGCCCGGGCCCTGGCCGCGCCGACCTATGGTGTGGGCCCCTCGTGCCGCCTCTTACCTCGCCCTTCCGCCTACAAATAGCCTCCGTCGCGAAACCCCCGAGCACCGAGAGCCACGATACGGAAAACCTTACTCAGACGCCGCCGCCGCCAATCCCATCTCGGGGGATTCTCGGAGATCTCCTCCGGCACCCCGCAGAGAGGGGATTCATCTCCCGGAGGACTCTTCACCGCCATGGTCGCCTCCGGAGTGATGAGTGAGTAGTTCACCCCCGGACTATGGGTCCATAGCGATAGCTAGATGGTTGTCTTCTCCTCATTGTGCTTCATTGTTGGATCTTGTGAGCTGCCTAACATGATCAAGATCATCTATCCGTAATGCTATATGTTGTGTTTGTCGGGATCCGATGGATAGAGAATACTATGTTATGTTAATTATCAAGTTATTACCTATGTGTTGTTTAAGATCTTGCATGCTCTCCGTTATTAGTAGAGGCTCTGGCCAAGTTTTCGCTATTAACTCCAAGAGGGAGTATTTATGCTCGATAGTGAGTTCATGTCTCCGTGAATCTGGGGGAGTGACAGAAACCCCTAAGGTTATGGATGTGCTGTTGCCACTAGGGATAAAACATTGATGCTATGTCCGAGGATGTAGTTATTGATTACATTACGCACCATGTCGTGGATGTGGCCACGGCAGATGCTACGGGGGGTAGCACTTCGTTGATGCGAGGGGAAGGGAACATCGCCATCTACGGATCGAGGTGCAAGAGACGCAAGGGTTTTACCCAGGTTCAGCCCCTCCGGAGAGTAAAAGGCCTACGTCCTGCTAGATCTTTATTGCTCAGTGGAGGATTACAATGGGGGGGGCTCAGTCGGCGGCTGCGCCGTGAGCTTACAATGAGGATTGGATCTTGAATCAGGTCCCTTTAGGGTTTAAGCTCGGGGGTTTATATAGACACCCCCGATCTAGGGTTACATGGAGATAACTCCGAATCATATCAGCTGCTACTAATCCGGGATTCGTTAACCCTCTTGCAAGCAATCTTCTTATCCATTCGCGCGGATCTCCTCCTTGGGATCACGGCCCAGTCGCCTTAGAGCCCAGTCGCTTGGGCGACTGGCAGTCCGCCTAGGCCCCCGTCTTCATGGCGAGTGGGACTGGCGACCCACCCCCTATGGGCATATCCCCATCAGTAGTCCCCGAGCGCGGTGGTGATGAAGCGCGGATCTAGAGCAAGCCTTGGAGAGGCGCAGTTATGGATCAAGGTGAATCGCCTCCGGGCTCCCAAAGATAAAGTTGTGAGTTCAGCGCCAGTCTCCAATCGCCAGACCTTGGTCGGTCAGTCGGCGTATGACAGTCGGTGTTAGCCAGTCGGCGTTGGCCAGTCGGCGTTGGCCAGTCGGCGTGCATTTACCACAGGGACACGTGGAGGAGCCAACGGCTGGATTTCACGTTGACCGAGGCGCGAACCGTTTGCATGCTGTTGACCGTTGGGCCTGACGTGACCGCTAACGGCTAGTTTAATGGCTATCCAGCCGGAATCGACGCAGATCTTGACCGTTGATTGCGGGGCGGCGATTCCGGGACGAATTAACGAACGGATTTCATCCTTAAACTGGGCGAGTGCGGGCGGTATAAAGGGTCGCCTCTGGGATTAGGGTTCACCATTCCTCCGCATTCTTCTGCTACCTTCTCCTCATCTCATCCTCACTCCAAGCACCACACGCGTCCATGGCGGCGAAAGGCTGGGGCAAGTCCAAGGTCACGCGGGAGTCTCTCCTCCCGTACGTTGCTTCCGGGGTCATCCCGGAGTTCAAGCTAGAGCGGTGGCGAGTTCCGCCGGCGAACGAGGTGGAGCCGCTCCCGCGGCCCGGGGAGTTTGTGATCTTCCTGAGCTTCCTCGATCGCGGGTTCGCTCTCCCTACCTCCGATTTCCTCCGGCAACTGCTGGCCTTCTACAGCATCAAGGTCTCCGACCTCGGGCCGCACAGCGTCCAACAGATTTCTCTGTTCGTGGCGTTGTGCGAATGCTACTTGGGCTGTCCGCCCTACTTCCCGCTGTGGGTATCCATCTTCCATGGGCGGGCGACTCGGGCCAGCAAGAACAGCGAGGCGCTCATCCCGAACGGTGGGATCACCTTCCAGGTGAAGTCCGGGGAAGCTTCATCGACATGGCGCTCCCCAAGAAGGCGCGGCCGCCGTGGCGCCGCTTCCGGTTTTATGCCAAGGAGTACACTCCCCCCGGCGAGGTCCGCATTCCTCGGTACAGCCCCCGAGCCGAGCGTCCCGCGGCGCCTCAATGTCCGGTCGCTGCCGCGCGAGCAGGAGGAGGTGGTGAAGGAGATGCGCCAAGCGATCCAGGCGCTAAAGGATAACGGCCTGACGGCGGTTGACATGTACAACTGTTGGCTTGGCCGGCGGCTGATCCCCCTGCGGTGCCGAGCTCACCCCATGTGGGAGTACCGGGGGCAGAACGACCGCACTCGGTCGTCGGCGACTGAGTGGGACGAAGGCGAGTACCGGAAGGCACTTGCCAAGATCACCACTGCCACCTTCACCTCCTTCGAGGACGGCTTGCAGCCCTACTCCGAAGATACCCCGGCGCCTCAGGTAATGCTTCGTATGGCGACTCCGTACAGCTTGGCCGGGTTTCTTCCCTTCTAACTTGTTCCTTCGATTCGATTATAGCGCTGGCAGAAGATCGCTGACCACCTTCCCCCCCTTGCCGGGAAGGAGCCACCAGAAATGACCGAAGGCGAAGAGGAGGAGGTCGACGATGGGGAGGAGCGCACCGAGTCGGACTCCGAGGCGCGAGACTTCATCAGACTCCCGCGCGGGACGAAGAGGGACGCCGGGTCCTCGTCCCAGGGCGCGGTTGAGGAGGAGGCGACCTCGCGTCCGGAGGGCGAGGCTGAGCCTTCCAAAGAAGGGGCCGAGCCGCTGTCGAAGCGCTTGCGCCCCACCATCCTGGAGGGTTCCATGAGGCTTCAGTGCCCTCTGAAGGAGTCGATTGACGCGGGAGCCCGGGCCGGCCCCGGCGTAAAAGCAATCCCCACCGTGAGGTAGGTGCTCCTTGCTGAACTTGTTCTCCTCGCGGCTGGACTAGGCGTCGACTCACCTTGTTTCCTCGTAGGTCCAAGAAGAAGACCTTGGTGAAGCCGCCCGTGGCTGGGGTGGCGGCCACAAGGACGGCTGAGGCGAAGAAGAGAGCCGCAGAGAAGAAGGCGGCGCCGTCCGACCTTGGGGGCGCGGGGTCGGCGTCGGAAGAGCCCGCCACCGCGAGCCAAGCTGAGAAGGCGGGCGCCAGCCGTACCGAGCCCACCGCCAAAGTCTTTCCCCTACCCAGCATGGCTCACGGGGGTATGGCGAGTGCAGCGACGGGACCGGCCGTCGTTCCACCCGTGGTGGAGAAGGGGCCGGTGGTCATCGGGTCGACCGAGGGGCCGGAGGCGCCCGAGGCCGAGGATAACGTCGTCGAGAAGGGCGGCCTCTCGGAGCCGCAGAAGGAGCGCCGGTCCAAGGCTGCCAGGGACCGAGCCCCGCCCACTGATGCCGACACGCGGGCGGGCGAGGCGCTGTCGACCGAGGCGGTGACGCAGGCGGGAGAGGCGGCCGAGTCGCGCCATCCGCCGCCTTCTACCTTGGCCTTCGCTGAGCTCCACACTGCGCTTGGTGAAGCACACGCGGTGAGTGTCTCTGAACTCGTAGTCTAGTCACCCCCAGTCCCCGAGGGTCGACTTGGTCTGGAGGGGCGAGTCGAGTCTCCTTTTTGTCCGTCTGATTTTTCCTTTGTTGACCTTTGGCATTGTTTTTGGATTTTTGCAGGCGGAGGTTAAGCGACTGACCGCGCTCGTGGAGGAGGCGGCTCAAAAGAACCAGAAGTTGATTGCTCTGGGCAGTAAGTCACGCCCGCTCGCCTTCCTCTTTCGGTATCACTATTCCTGGCTGAGCCTTAGTTCTCACCGTTATCTCTTTACGGCAGCAGAGGCGCAGGAAAGGGCTCTTGTCGCGGCTCGGGAAGGATTCGTCAAGGAGTCCTTCTACCGCGAAGCCGACTGCCGGGCGCAGCAGGCCGAAGAGGCCCGGAAAAAGGCGGAAGCGGAGGTGGCCGATCTGACCAAGGTCTTGGAGCAGAAGGGCCGGGAACTGGAAGACGTCATTGCCGAGTACAAGGGAAAGCTGGCGGCCGCGACTGAAGCGCGGGACTCCGCGCGTGGGGCTGCCGCGTTCCTGCGGGAGGATATTGCAGCCTTGAAGCAGCAGCACGCCAAGGAGTTGGCAGCGGAAAAGGAGGCGTCCGAAAGCATTGTCTTGGCGGTACAGGCCGAGAAGACCACCTTCGAGGCTTTCGTGCGGGAGATGTCGCGGCAGATTCTCGGTAAGCTCCCGTGCTCACGTTTGCTGTTTTTCCTTGGCGAGTGTCGAGTCTCCGGTCGTGGCGGCTTGGAGGGCCAGTCCCCGAGCGTGGCGAGTCGGCCTCGGGGATCAGTCCCCGAGCATGGCGAGTCGGCTTCGGGGGCCAGTCCCCGAGCATGGCGAGTCGGCCTCGGGGATCAGTCCCCGAGCATGGCGAGTCGGCTTCGGGGGCCAGTCCCCGAGCATGGCGAGTCGGCTTCGGGGGCCAGTCCCCGAGCCTGTCGAGTCGGCTTCGGGGGCCAGTCCCCGAGCATGGCGAGTCGGCTTCGGGGGCCAGTCCCCGAGCCTGTCGAGTCGGCTTTGGAGGGGGGTTCTCATTTTTCCCTTTGTGTTGTTGATGGCAGGTACGTGCGACTTCGTGGAGACGGCGACCCCGCGGGAATGCCTGTCGACCGCGACCGCTCGTATCATCGCCTGTGCGGGGGAGATACTGGCGGCGCTCCAGTACCTGAGTCCGCGGGAGGTGGTGCCGCGGGACACGCCGTCCGTCTTCAAGGCCGTGTCCAACATTCCGGCTGTTGTTGACTGGCTTCGCCGTTCCTCCTGCCGTGTTGGTATTACCATGGCTTTGAGCATGGTGCTGGCGCACTACTCCGAGGGGTTCGATGTGGAGGAGGTCACCGCTGGCTTTCCCTCGGAGACTGGCGAGTTCGATGTTGCTGAAGTGCTGCGGCTGATGGACGTGGTACGCCCCTTTGCCGACCGAGTACTGGCGACTGCAGACTTGGAGACTCACATCCCCAGTCAAGCAGCGCCTGGGGACGCGGAGAAGGAGCCAGGCCCGGTGGATTTCCCTGCGGAGCGCCTCTTCCATGCCGCGGCCGCCGGCTCGTTGTCGACATACCCGGTCGTGCTGTACACGCCGAAGTTTTGTCACGGCGATGGTGGCGCCGAGCCTGTCGTAGAGAGGGCTCCGGGGTCGTCCTCATAGTTTCCTGAGTTCCTGTGTAAGAAGGAGCTTGGATTCCCGCGAGCGGGTGTCAGTTGTAAAAATAGTGATAACTTTTGCTAAAATATAATTTGGTGGTTGCTTTTGAATTTGCGTTGTTTGCTGCTGTAATGCGTTGGAGTAGGTTCCGACTGTCCATGGCCTTCGGGCCAGTCGCCTTGCGACCCCGATGAGGGCTATTGACTTGACTGTTTTCCTTTTCGAGCTGGGCGTCCCCAGTCGCAGTACGTAGTCATTGTAGTACAAATAGCAGCCTCATGGGTGGAGTAGTGGTGAGTTGTAGTTTGCGCTGTTCGGATGTAGCGCGCCACTCGTCGTGGCTCGGTGAGCCAGTCGCTGGGCGACTCCAAAGGGGGTCATTGCGGGCGTATTTTCCTTGGCGAGCCGCGGGTCCGTTTTGCGGGGTCCCTAGTCGAAGTACTTAGCCACGCAAATCGCCAGACCTAAGGTAGAGGAGGGCATTGGTGTGCTGTCTATTGTAGCACAAGGCGGTCGCCGTGGCCCGTGGGGCTGGCCGAGCATGCGGCCCTGCTGTGGGTTCCAGTCGCCGTTTTCGCCCGACAGCGTAAGGGGTGGTGGATGGCCGGACCTGGTGTTGCGACCGGCCATTTCATCATGCCCTTGTTAGCTCGGCTACTTGGCCGATCGTGGACTTCGCTCTTCCAGCAGCGGCGACCGGAGGTCTCTCAGTACCTAATCGCTTATCGCGGCGACTGGGCCGGTATATACCGGGGTGAGAGATGATCATATCTGGCGGGTGAGGGTGAGGTAGTCGAAGTTGGAGATCAAAAAATGGTCGGCGATTTTATTAACCTCTGAATTGTCGGGCTACATTTTTGTCCTTAGGTATAAAACCGTCGGAGGAGGTTGATGTTCCAGGGGCGCTCCACCTCTTTGGTGAGTGGCTCGCCTTTGTCGTCCTTGCGGACGTCGATGAGGTAGTAGGAGTCGTTGCCGAGTACGCGGCTGACGGCGAACGGTCCTTCCCAGGGCGGGGACAGCTTGTGCATCCCTTTCTTGTCCTGGATTAGCCGGAGTACCAGGTCGCCGACTTGGAAGGAGCGACTCCGAACACGGCGACTGTGGTAGCGACGGAGGTCCTGCTGGTAGATGGCGGTTCTGGAGAGTGCGAGGTCCCTGGCCTCGTCGAGGAGGTCGATGTCATCTTGGCGAGCTCGCTCGTTGTCTTGTTCGGCGTAGTTGGCGACCCGAGGCGAGTCGTAGGCGATGTCCGTAGGCATAACGGCTTCGGCGCCATACACCAGGAAGAAAGGCGTGAAGCCGGTTGACCTGTTAGGCGTTGTGCGGATGCCCCATAGTACTGAAGAGAGCTCCTCCGCCCAAGCAACCGGCTGCGCGCTCTAGGGGTACGACCAGGCGCGGTTTGAGTCCATGAAGGATGCTCTGGTTTGCCCTTTCTGCTTGGCCGTTCGACTCGGGGTGGGCGACTGAGGCGAGGTCGAGTCGGATGCCCTTTTCTTCGCAGAAGTCAGCCATTTCCCCCTTCGCGAAGTTAGTGCCGTTGTCGGTTATGATACTGTGAGGGTAGCCATACCGATAGATAAGCTCGCGCAGGAACTTTGTCGCTGTCTTCCCGTCGCACTTCTTTATGGGCTTTGCTTCCACCCATTTGGTGAACTTGTCCACCGCCACCAGGAGGTGGGTGTATCCGCCGGGGGCCGTTTTGAATTTTCCCACCATGTCCATGCCCCAGACGGCGAAGGGCCAGGTGAGGGGGATGGTCTTCAATGCCGATCCTGGCATGTGCGACTGGCTTGCATACTTTTGGCACCCGGCGCACGAACGGACGAGGGCGACTGCATCTTCATGGGCTGTTGGCCAGTAGAAGCCGTGCCGGAAGGCCTTGGCGACGATTGAACGCGCGCCTGCATGGTGGCCGCAGTCCCCTGCGTGGATGTCGCGCAGGATGTTGCGCCCTTCCGCAGTGGCGACGCATCGTTGGAACACTCCCGAGACACTGCGTTTGTATAGCTCATTGTTGATAATGGTGAAGGACTTGCATCTGCGCACGATTGCCCGTGCTTTGGCTTCATCCATTGGCAGTGCCTGGCGCTCAAGGTAACTCATGTATGGCTCGGTCCAATCGATGCTGTCGGCGGCGAGTGCGACTAAGGTGGAGTCGGGAGCAGGAGGCTCGGCGATGTCCAGCTCGCGTGGTGCGCGCACCGACGGGTGGCTGAGGATGTCCAGGACGACGCCAGGAGGAGGTTGTAGTCGCTTGGACCCGATTCTGGCTAGCGCGTCGGCTTCTTCGTTCTTGCGCCTGTCGACCCATTCGACGATGTGGCCGGCGAAGCTGGCGCCGGCTTGGTCGCCCTTGCGAGTCGGCTGCGGCGTGTTGCTGCTCCAATGCCTTGGCTACCAAAGCCTTGGCGTGCTGGACGAGGATTACACCGTCTCCCGTTTCGGGGATTCTTGCGAGGACAGCCTGTGCAGCTGCAACGTTGTCGGCTGGGGACGAGTGTAGTGGCAGGCCGTTAGCGTCGACTTCTGCCCGAGGAACTTCGGGTGGTGGTGGTGGGGGTGGCGGAGGTGCTCCGTGCGCCGCTCTATCTGCAGCAGCCCGACTTCCTTCCGGGATGTCAGGGTTTTGGACCCGGGCGACCCGGATTTCTCCGTCTGGGTCGTCGAAGTTGAGGCGTGCGCTGGGAAAGTCGTTCGCACGGGCGCGCTCCATGCGCCGGCGGTTTCGCTGCTGGCGATAGTGGGACACTGCCCTCACTTCATCTTGCTCGAGGCGGAATTTCTGCCTTTCGGCGAGCTCCTTTTTCCTTTGTTCCTCGAGGGCCACCCGGTGCGCCTCGATCTCGGTTGCGGTGGCGGTTGCGGGGAGGGGAGTGGTGAAGGCGTCGACTGGGTTCTCTTCTTCACCCCCTGCCATGAAGACTGCGGTTGGGTAGCGGTAGCGCGGGGCCTCGACGGAGTCCGAGTCGGAGTCGCTGCCGAAGAGGGAGAGGATGGAGTCGTCCTCGAAGCCACATTCGAAGTCTCTCGGGTGGGAGACCAGGGAGATAGAGTCCTTGGTTGACGCTGTGGCGACGGAGCGAGCAGTTGGGGACGCGGCGGTGGATCCCGCAACCGACGTTATAGCGATGATGTCGGCGAAATCGGCGTCGATCGCGGCGATGACGGGGTCGATGACTGGGATGGTGTCGGTGGAGCCGGCGGCTGGAGCGGTGTCGGCGAAGTCGGCGGCTGCCGAGGCAATGGTGGAGTTGGCAGTCGGTGCCACGACCGCCGACTCGGCCTCGTCTTCCAGGGCCGCCTCAGCCTCCACGTATGCCTCGCCAGTGACCGGGCGAGTAGCAGTAAGGAGCTGCCCTGGCGCGAAGGGGTCGTGCGAGCGATTGGGGCGAGGCTCGGAGGGGTCGCTAACGCCAGCGAGCCCAACGAAGAGGTTGATGGAGCCGATCGGCACCATCCAGGCGTGCTTGAGAGGCGACGAGGCGGGCCGGTAGGTGCTTGGCTGGATGTGGAAGAAGTTGCCGGTGGCGATCATCCTGCCGGAAGCAACCGGCCGCCGCACTGGCGAATAGGGCCTCGCCGTAGCTCGGAGGCTTGATGTCCCATGCCCCACGGTGGGCGCCACTGTCGTGGATGTGGCCACGGCAGATGCTACAGGGGGTAGCACTTCGTTGATGCGAGGGGAAGGGAACATCGCCATCTACGGATCGAGGTGCAAGAGACGCAAGGGTTTTACCCAGGTTCAGCCCCTCCGGAGAGTAAAAGGCCTACGTCCTGCTAGATCTTTATTGCTCAGTGGAGGATTACAATGGGGGGGGCTCAGTCGGCGGCTGCGCCGTGAGCTTACAATGAGGATTGGATCTTGAATCAGGTCCCTTTAGGGTTTAAGCTCGGGGTTTATATAGACACCCCCGATCTAGGGTTACATGGAGATAACTCCGAATCATATCAGCTGCTACTAATCCGGGATTCGTTAACCCTCTTGCAAGCAATCTTCTTATCCATTCGCGCGGATCTCCTCCTTGGGATCACGGCCCAGTCGCCTTAGAGCCCAGTCGCTTGGGCGACTGGCAGTCCGCCTAGGCCCCCGTCTTCATGGCGAGTGGGACTGGCGACCCACCCCCTATGGGCATATCCCCATCACACCATACTTAATGCAATTGTCTGTTGTTTTGCAACTTAATACTGGAAGGGGTTCGGACGATAACCTGAAGGTGGACTTTTTAGGCATAGATGCATGCTGGATAGCGGTCTATGTACTTTGTCGTAATGCCCAATTAAATCTCACTATATTTATCATGACATGTATGTGAATTGTTATGCCCTCTCTATTTGTCAATTGCCCGACTGTAATTTGTTCACCCAACATGCTTTTATCTTATGGGAGAGACACCTCTAGTGAACTGTGGACCCCGGTCCATTCTTTTATACTGAAATACAAATCTGCTGCAATACTTGTTCTTTACTGTTCTTGCAAACAATCATCTTCCACACAATACGGTTAATCCTTTGTTACAGCAAGCCGGTGAGATTGACAACCTCACTGTATCGTTGGGGCAAAGTACTTTGGTTGTGTTGTGCAGGTTCCACGTTGGCGTCGGAATCTCTGGTGTTGCGCCGCACTACATCCCGCCGCCATCAACCTTCAACGTGCTTCTTGACTCCTACTGGTTCGATTAAACCTTGGTTTCTTACTGAGGGAAACTTGCTGCTGTGCGCATCACACCTTCCTCTTGGGGTTCCCAACGGACGTGTCAACTACACGCATCAAGAAAATTTCTGGCGCCGTTGCCGGGGAGATCAAGACACGCTGCAAGGGGAGTCTCCACTTCCCAATCTCTTTACTTTGTTTTTGTCTTGCTTTATTTTATTTACTACTTTGTTTGCTGCATTATATCAAAACACAAAAAAATTAGTTGCTAGCTTTACTTTATTTGCTATCTTGTTCGTTATATTAAAAACACAAAAAAAATTAGTTACTCGCATTTGCTTTACTTGATTCATCATGTTTCCTTTTAATTTTACCACAAAAGACATACCGGTAGGACGTGGGTCTATAGTTGGGAGAAACAATATAGAAGAATTTTTCAATCATGTTAGTACCGTTGAAGATTTTGAAGATAGACACTTGGTAGAACTTGCTCCTACTTATGAAATTGCTGCTGCTGCTTTAGTTCGCATGTTGGAAACTAAATTTGTTAATCTCAATCCTATAATCCAACACATGTTTCTTACACTCGGTGATATGGAAGAAGGGGAAAAGAAAGATTTTGTTTTAGAAACCCTTCTTAGAGAATTTGGTGGTTTAGCAAGAGAAGCTAGAAAGGTCTTTAGTAAATATAAGATGCTTGGTTCTTATACCAATTTTGCTAGTATCCTTGAAAAGATGGACATGGAGAGAATAAGGTACACTAATAATATTAATGACGGTGGGGAGATCAAAGCACCAATACCATGTAAGCTCCTAGAGATGAATGAAGCGCTAGAATATAACTATGCTTGGCTTGTTCCTGAAAATTTGTTTGATGAGAGTAGCAAGCCCAAGACTAATGAAAAGGGAGCCACTGAAACTTATGTATCCAATATACTATGCATGGTTGAGAAAACTCCAAACCCCGCTGAAGATTCATCATCTCTTGATAACACTTGATATACACTTTCTGCGCCTAGCTGAAAGGCGTTAAAGAAAAGCGCTTATGGGAGACAACCCATGTTTTTACTACAGTATTTTTGTTTTATATTTGAGTCTTGGAAGTTGTTTACTACAGTAGCAACCTCTCCTTATCTTAGTTTTATGTTTTGTTGTGCCAAGTAAAGTCTTTGATAGTAAAGTGAATACTAGATTTGGATTACTGCGCAGAAACAGATTTCTTTGCTGTCACGAATCTGGATCTAATTCTCTGTAGGTAACTCAGAAAATTATGCCAATTTATGTGAGTGATCCTCAGATATGTACGCAACTTTCATTCAATTTGGGAATTTTCATTTGAGCAAGTCTGGTGCCTTAATAAAATCCATCTTTACGGACTGTTCTGTTTTGACAGATTCTGCCTTTTTATTTCGCATTGCCTCTTTTGCTATGTTGGATGAATTTCTTTGATCAATTAATGTCCAGTAGCTTTATGCAATGTCCAGAAGTGTTAAAAATGATTGTGTCACCTCTGAACATGTTAATTTTTATTGTGCACTAACCCTCTAATGAGTTGTTTCGAGTTTGGTGTGGAGGAAGTTTTCAAGGATCAAGAGAGGAGTATGATACAATATGATCAAGGAGAGTGAAAGCTCTAAGCTTGGGGAGGCCCGGTGGTTCACCCCTGCATATTCTAAGGAGACTCAAGCGTCTAAGCTTGGGGATGCCCAAGGCATCCCCTTCTTCATCGACAACATTATCGGGTTCCTCCCCGAAACTATATTTTTATTCCGTCACATCTTATGCACTTTGCTTGGAGCGTCGGTTTGTTTTTGTTTTTGTTTTGTTTGAATAAAATGGATCCTAGCATTCACTGTATGGGAGAGAGACACGCTCCTCTGTAGCATATGGACAAGTATGTCCTTAGGCTTTACTCATAGTATTCATGGCGAAGTTTCTTCTTCGTTAAATTGTTATATGGTTGGAATTGGAAAATGCTACATGTAGTAATTCTAAAATGTCTTGAATAATTTGATACTTGGCAATTGTTGTGCTCATGTTTAAGCTCTTGCATCATATATTTTGCACCCATTAATGAAGAAACACCTAGAGCTTGCTAATTTGGTTTGCATATTTGGTTTCTCTAAAGTCTAGAGAATATCTAGTATTGAGTTTTGAACAACAAGGAAGACGGTGTAGAGTCTTATAATGTTTATAATATGTCTTTTATGTGAGTTTTGCTGCACCGTTCATCCTTGTGTTTGTTTCAAATAACCTTGCTAGCCTAAACCTTGTATCAAGAGGGAATACTTCTCATGCATCCAAAATCCTTGAGCCAACCACTATGCCATTTGTGTCCACCATACCTACCTACTACATGGTATTTCTCCGCCATTCCAAAGTAAATTGCTTGAGTGCTACCTTTAAAATTCCATCATTCACCTTTGCAATATATAGCTCATGGGACAAATAGCTTAAAAACTATTGTGATATTGAATATGTACTCATGCACTTTATCTCTTATTAAGTTGCTTGTTGTGCGATAACCATGTTTCTGGGGACGCCATCAACTATTCTTTGTTGAATATCATGTGAGTTGCTATGCATGTCCGTCTTGTCTGAAGTAAGAGAGATCTACCACCTTAATGGTTGGAGCATGCATATTGTTAGAGAAGAACATTGGGCCGCTAACTAAAGCCATGATTCATGGTGGAAGTTTCAGTTTTGGACATATATCCTCGATCTCATATGAGAATAATAATTGTTGCCACATGCTTATGCATTAAAGAGGAGTCCATTATCTCGTTGTCCATGTTGTCCCGGTATGGATGTCTAAGTTGAGAATAATCAAAAGCGAGAAATCCAAAATGCGAGCTTTCTCCTTAGACCTTTGTACAGGCGGCATGGAGGTACCCCATTGTGACACTTGGTTAAAACATGTGTATTGCGATGATCCGGTAGTCCAAGCTAATTAGGACAAGGTGCAGGCACTATTAGTATACTATGCATGAGGCTTGCAACTTGTAAGATATAATTTACATAACTCATATGCTTTATTACTACCGTTGACAAAATTGTTTCATGTTTTCAAAATAAAAGCTCTAGCACAAATATAGCAATCGATGCTTTCCTCTTTGAAGGACCATTCCTTTTACTTTTATGTTGAGTCAGTTCACCTATCTCTCTCCACCTCAAGAAGCAAACACGTGTGTGAACTGTGCATTGATTCCTACATACTTGCATATTGCACTTGTTATATTACTCTATGTTGACAATATCCATGAGATATACATGTTATAAGTTAAAAGCAACCGCTGAAACTTAATCTTCCTTTGTGTTGCTTCAATGCTTCTACTATGATTTATTGCTTTATGAGTTAACTCTTATGCAAGACTTATTGATGCTTGTCTTGAAGTACTATTCATGAAAAGTCTTTGCTTTATGATTCACTTGTTTACTCATGTCATTACCATTGTTTTGATCGCTGCATTCATTACATATGTTTACAAACAGTATGATCAAGGTTATGATGGCATGTCACTTCAGAAATTATCTTTGTTATCGTTTTACCTGCTCGGGACGAGCAGAACTAAGCTTGGGGATGCTGATACGTCTCCGACGTATCGATAATTTCTTATGTTCCATGCCACATTATTGATGATATCTACATGTTTTATGCACACTTTATGTAATATTCGTGCATTTTCTGGAACTAACCTATTAACAAGATGCCGAAGAGCCGATTCTTGTTTTCTGCTCTTTTTGGTTTCAGAAATCCTAGTAACGAAATATTCTCGGAATTGGACGAAATCAACGCCCAGGGTCATATTTTGCCACGAAGCTTCCAGAAGACCGAAGGAGACTCGAAGTGGGGCCACGAGGTGGCGACACACCAGGGCGGCGCGGCCCAGGCCCTGGCCGCGCCGACCTATGGTGTGGGCCCCTCGTGCCGCCTCTTTACCTGCCCTTCCGCCTACAAATAGCCTCCATCGCGAAACCCCCAGTACCGAGAGCCACGATACGGAAAACCTTACTGAGACGCCGCCGCCACCAATCCCATCTCGGGGGATTCTGGAGATCTCCTCCGGCACCCTGCCGGAGAGGGGATTCATCTCCCGGAGGACTCTTCACCGCCATGGTCGCCTCCGGAGTGATGAGTGAGTAGTTCACCCCGGACTATGGGTCCATAGCGTAGCTAGATGGTTGTCTTATCCTCATTGTGCTTCATTGTTGGATCTTGTGAGCTGCCTAACATGATCAAGATCATCTATCTCGTAATGCTATATGTTGTGTTTGTCGGGATCCGATGGATAGAGAATACTATGTTATGTTAATTATCAAGTTATTACCTATGTGTTGTTTAAGATCTTGCATGCTCTCCGTTATTAGTAGAGGCTCTGGCCAAGTTTTCGCTATTAACTCCAAGAGGGAGTATTTATGCTCGATAGTGGGTTCATGTCTACGTGAATCTGGGGGAGTGACAGAAACCCCTAAGGTTATGGATGTGCTGTTGCCACTAGGGATAAAACATTGATGCTATGTCCGAGGATGTAGTTATTGATTACATTATGCACCATACTTAATGCAATTGTCTGTTGTTTTGCAACTTAATACCGGAAGGGGTTCGGACGATAACCTCGAAGGTGGACTTTTTAGGCATAGATGCATGCTGGATAGCGGTCTATGTACTTTGTCGTAATGCCCAATTAAATCTCACTATATTTATCATGACATGTATGTGCATTGTTATGCCCTCTATATTTGTCAATTGCCCGACTGTAATTTGTTCACCCAACATGCTTTTATCTTATGGGAGAGACACCTCTAGTGAACTGTGGACCCCGGTCCATTCTTTTATACCGAAATACAAATCTACTGCAATACTTGTTCTTTACTGTTCTTGCAAACAATCATCTTCCACACAATACGGTTAATCCTTTGTTACAGCAAGCCGGTGAGATTGACAACCTCACTGTTTCGTTGGGGCAAAGTACTTTGGTTGTGTTGTGCAGGTTCCACGTTGGCGCCGGAATCTCTGGTGTTGCGCCGCACTACATC
Organism: Lolium rigidum; assembly: GCF_022539505.1. NCBI lineage: Eukaryota > Viridiplantae > Streptophyta > Magnoliopsida > Poales > Poaceae > Lolium > Lolium rigidum. The sequence continues at coordinate 52,352,976 of NC_061509.1, forward strand.
CCGCTGCCATCAACCTTCAACGTGCTTCTTGACTTCTACTGGTTCGATTAAACCTTGGTTTCTTACTGAGGGAAACTTGCTGCTGTGCGCATCACACCTTCCTCTTGGGGTTCCCAACGGACGTGTCAACTACACGCATCACCTCCCTTTTCTCTCCCAGTGCTTCTCCTTCCGGTGCTTGCTCAAGCCATGGATGCTCCTCCTCGTGGAGATGCTTGCCGTGCCGATGTGCTGCTGCTGCGCCTTGCTAGCTTGCATGTATGCTGCTGTGTTGTGTTGCTGTGCTGCTATGTTGCTGCTGTGCATCTGCCATGGATCCCCGCTGCTGTGCTACCCTACTCTGCCTAATGGCTATGCTTAATTATTGCTATCTTTGTTGTGCATGGTTCTGTGCAATGTTCCTAAGCCATGTGCTTGGTTAAGCTTGCATTTCTTGCTTCACTCTTTCCCTGTGCCTCTGTTCTTGTTACTACTCTTGCTAGACACTCAAGTGTATTCAATTATCTTGCCCTGGCTTGATGACTGTGTGTAATTCTTGCAATTTTGCAAGAACCAGTGCCCTGGTGAGTGGTGTGTAGGGCTGTGAATCTTGGAAATGCTCAATTGAGCCTATCTGTTGCATTAACAGCTCCATCCCATGATGGAGTGCTTCTGGATACAATTATAATGCTTTATTCACTTATCTGTGATGCAATTGATCAATTGTATGGTTAATTTAATTATCTGTCCATGAGTTAATACTTGGAATGGTTCCTAGCATGCTGTAGCAGGCTCTAGCAAGCTTCTGGTGTTCATATGATCATCAGTTGCTTGTAAAAGTTGCTCTTTGGTGTATGTGCCTCACTGTTCCTCACTCTGTGTTGTGTGTGCATCACACAGGCTTGTCCTGGTGTGTGATGGTGCTTGCTTAAGCATCAATTGATGCTTGCAATGATCCATTGGATCATCTGCAAGGCTCTGGTGCATCAATTGCTTGTGTATTTCATTTATCTGTGTTGTCTTGCTTTGCTGAATGGATAAATGATGTGAACTGCTTGCAGTTATGATCATATTTTTAATTGTGGCAGGGCTAGATGGATGCCAACACTTTGTTGTGTACCCTAGCCCTTCATTTGAACCCTTCTGGGTGATGATAACTGTGCAAGGCTTGTGATTTGGGCTGTTTCAGTGGTAGAGGTGACCTTAACAGCAATATATTGATGTTAGGTAGCTCCCACTCCTGTTGGCTTGCTGTGGCTTAGTGAATACATCACTGGACAATTCCTTGTTGGGTTCCAGTGATCTTTGCTGTTGACAAACAAGAATAGACTCAATCTGTCTATCTGTCTGATGGTTAGCAAACCATGTAGTGCTAGGTGAGTTGGGCTAGGCTAGATGTGAATCAAGCCCTTGCTGGATTCTTTGGTTTGCCACAGTGATAATACACTGGGCTTGACCATTTCTTCCCTAGGGTTAATTTCTTCTGGCTTATTCCCTATTTTGCCAGCATCATATGGTTTAGACCAAATGATGATGAACCTAGGGTAATCATACCCTCTGGCTTGTGTATGTGTTATGCACATGCTTATTTATGAGCAAAACAGATGTTTGCCCATGATTTCTAGTTTACACCTCACTCCAGCTCCTAGATTAAGTTGTTGGTGTAGAGGATTTCTTCTGGATACTTGGTGTGCTTGCCCTTCTCCTCCTTGCAAGCTTTGATGCTTGGTTTGTTTCTGGTGATTGTGGAATAGGTGGGACAGCTCTGGCTGTTCACCTGTTCTTGTTGTTCTTGGTGTTCTTACCCTTGTGAGTTGCTAGTGATGAACTGTTTGAGTTCTGGCGGTGGAAAAGGTTTTATATGGCCCTCACTTGGTCTCTTGGTTGACAGCAGTGCCTGGCACTGGTTGGTGACTCTCTGGCCGTGTGTGTGTGCTGTGATGCATGCACACACCATGGCTTGCTGTTGGGCATGCACAATGGCTGTGTGAGCAGCTTGTGTGCTTGCTGGTTATCACATGGTCCAGTGAATGGATCAGCTCGGCTGATCATGGTCATATCCTCTCCATTAACCATTTTCTTACTAACCTGCCAAGTGGCTTTGCCACTTGGCATAACATTGGTTGTGCTTTGTTTGTGTGCAGGGAACAACAAGATGATCAAGATGAAGTGCAAGATCATCTTGGTCCAGGATTTCATGAAGATCAACATGTAGTTTAGAGCCTTTTATTACTTGTAATTTTTCCTTTTGCTTTTTCCTTTTTGTCAATACTTGTAATGTGTTGTAATATTTTATATTTCAATTCTGAATATTGTAAAGACAATGTATCTTGTGTGATTATCAATAAATCTCCAATTTTCCTTAATGAACTTTGTATAATAGTTGTACTATTTATATCCTTGATTATATATAATTGGTTTATTGAATTACCTCAATTTTGAATTATGAAATAATCATGTGATGTTTAAATTTGAGATTCAAACACAACTTGTGTTTGAATTCAATCATGCAACTTGAGTTGTAATGCACTACTCTCCTCTCTTCTCAAAACCCTAAATTAGTTGAATGAGAAGCAAGTTTTTCGCACTCTTGAAACCCTAACCCTGTAAGGTGTCGAGAGAGAAACTTGTCCCCCTTCGATGCAGTTTTCTTTTAAAAGCGCGAAATTTCCCCAGAATTTACGATGCAGTGCACATCCCTTTCTAAAATCTACCCCTCGATTGTCTCTAAACCTGGGACATTACACATGTGATGCGATGGAATTCTGAATATTTGATTCCTCAACCTCGGTCTACTCATCTGCACTATGCAGCCCGTCTGCACCCTGCAGTTAGATAAGGAGCAGCAAATTTATTTTTTTGATAAAGTTTGGTCGATTGCAACTCACAAAATATAATGGCACCATGCCAACGAATCCATGTCCACGAGCTTGCTACTGTCCTGTGGTGCAGTATGGCCACACACAGAATCTCCGCTATGTTTCTTTTTTCCCTATTCCTCTTGCACAGAAGCTGGCATGATAGATTAATTCAATCATGTTAGATTGCCTCAGACTGATAAATAGAACCGGGAAAATTGCAGGAAGTAGAGTCGTTTAGCTCAAAGTAACTCCCATGTATTTATAATATGAAGTCCACATTAGGTTTATAATGGGAATACCATGTCGTGCAAGTTCACCATGTTAAAAGAAACCATTGATGGGTAGTTCACGACGTCTAGACTGGGGATTCATTTTTACTATGTATGTCCTGATGCGTTTCTGACTATATAAAAAGGTAGAGGTTCATTTTGCTTACGAAGAAAAGTTTACATATCATTTTGTAGAAGTTTTATTTCTGTGGTGAAAGCTTTGCCATAAGTTCACTGTCAGCCAATCTAGAAAAAATAGCATCTCTATTTATACACATAACATTAATTCATATGTGGTTTATTTGTTCTTTGCTATGGAGAAGTTCAGTTATTTGATCCTGAAAAGTTCACTCTTCTTAGGTTAGCTGTGTGTATGTGTGTTCGCTCTATTCTCATATGGAGTTCACTCTTTTATTTTTTGATGGAGTTCACACTTTTATTTTTCTGAAGTTCAGTTTGGTGCACAGTTCGTTCAGAGAGTTAGTGCGGGAAATTCAGATATAAAAACTGCTGCTAGTGTTGTACTATAAATTCTTAACTGCTGCCTTGTGTGATTTTGTTCATAAAGATTGTTCAGCTTTGTATTTGAGCAAATGTTGGACGATCGCAGTACATAGAAAACAATTTCACGGAGTTCACATATGATGTTTACTCATTTTTGTTTGGAATTATTTTGTTTCATACACTGTGAAGTTCACTTTTATTTAAAATGCAAGTTCGCTTGTCCAACCTAAGTATGGACTAGTATAGGTCACATTATTCAGAAAGGGAAGTTCACTTTTATTAAAAATGCATGGATACAACTGAACCACAACGTGAGTGGCTTCCTAGTGCTGCACAATCCGCAGTTTAGAAAGAGTGCGCAGTTTAGAGAGTTAGTGTTCAAAGAACTCATTTCAGTAAGTCCATGATTAAAGATAGAATATGGTGTTTAATAAGTGCACTTCTTCTAATCCGTGAAGCTCACTTCTCCTAATCTGTGAAGCTCACTTCTCTTAATTTGTGAAGTTCACATCTACTTGCTATTTTGCATGTCCTATAAGCTGTTTGTTGTAATGCCTAAGAGTGAGCTATTACGAAAGTTAAGAAATATGATGGTTGCAAGTTCTTAATTTCTGCAACTAGTAGTTCTTAATATCAACAATCATCAATGTATATGGAAAACACCTATGTAATGTATGTGGTCTCATTCAATATTCCAGTTTGGTGCGGAATTTCTTTTCTATGTCAAAACTACTTGTTATGCTTATGATACTGACTATCATTTTTCAACTCCCCCTTTTGATGAATGAGGGTTCGAGTAATTTGTTTTTCGCAACATTGGAACAAGCTATCTAGGGTCTGAAGTATTCCGCGCATTAAAATAAACCTCTTTAGCAAGAGCAGCAGCATGAATCTGCATCTATTTTTCGAATGGATGATTCCACTAAAAATGATTGTTATGCAGTGCCCTGTAATAATACAAGTATATGTCTGGAAGTGCACATAGGAGAAAATAGGTAGTTCATTGTATATAAAATAAATAGATGTGCTCTTCTTTTTGTAACTTTACCTTCTTCCGTCCAAAAAGTTTCATCATATAGTTCGTTTGTTATTCACAGGAAGTTCATTCATTAGAGGAAGTTCACTTTGGATTGAAAAATAGTTATATCAGGACGCACATGGAGCCCTCCAATTGAAGAAGTTGTCTAGTGAGGTGTTGTTCCTCGATTTGTGTAGTTTCTTACCAGAGAAAGTCCTGAACCAAATAGACTTATAACTGTGATCTCCCCGAGCACCGCTCCAGGCCAAGCATAGCACCTCAAGCAGCCACGCCTGTGGGAGAGCTACTCCGGTCATGTCAGGTCATGTTGATCTGCTACGAAGTTCAGATGATGAAAAGGTAAAGGTCCAACTTACTTTTTCTTGCAGTTTAGCTCGTCAGGCAGGAAAACTTTGCAACTGATAGTGCTTTGTTAAAAAGTAGAAGCTCACCTTGTTCTCGCATGAATTTATTTGTTTTTGTTTTGCTTTGTCCACTGATTTGGCTAAAGAACACAGCAGAAAGTTAACTGTAAAAAAATAGAATAAGAAGTTACTTTCTGAATGAGAGACAGAATTTTAGACCATCCACAAGAGAAAGTTGTCCAAAAAGTTCCCTTTGTTCATGAGGACTTGTTAGTATTATGAAAGTTCACTTCTCTTTGCCGCGGAATCCACTTTGGCCCATTCAAGAGATTCACTTTTAGTATCAGGATATTCACTTTTAATTTCAGACGAAAATAGAAGGTAGCGAATGTCTAGAATATTGTTGATTTATATATTCCATAGGCGAAGTTCATTTGATCTATGCATGAAGCTCACCTCCTCTTTTTTGGGGAGTTCGCTATGCCAATTATTCTAATCGGCAAGTTCACACCAATTTATCGTCCAAGTTCATTATCTCTCAATGTGAAAATTCGTATTTATTTTGTGTGAAAGTTCATTACGCCTATTTACTTAGAAAAAGGTAAACAGTATGAAGTCCACTTATTAAGAATGAAGAAAATAACTACTAATGTAGTTTGGTGAAATAGAATGAGCATGTGTCATAGCATTTAATCTGTTTAAGGAATTACCAACTAGAAGCTTATCATTTTTTTTGTCATTCTGTGGCGATAGCATTTGTGCTTGAACTAGGAGTGCTTGTACTATATACTGGACTACATCTGAAACTATCACCTTGGTAGGGCATTGAGTACTCATTTTATTCCCGTTTTACATCAGGTGATTGCATCTGTGCAGTTCACCTTGCCCCCATTAGGAGTCCACCATGAATCACACCGGAGTCCACCAAGCTCCGAGCTCGCTCGCTGCCCCTGCGGACGCACCAGTCCCACCCCCTTACTGGAAGTGCAGGTGCGTGTAAACTAGCAGAACGTTGTTCCTATATCAGAATCACACAGTGTTAAACCATCAGCTTGGTTTAAAAGTTTGTTGTATTTAATTTATACATTGGACATTTATCCTCTGCAGCAGTGCACTTGTTCACGAGAGAAGTCCACATGTATATATTAGGAAGGCGTCAGTTCTGCATCTGAGCATGCTACCTCTATCTCCAATTGATTTCTTGTCTCTCTAGCTAATTTATACACTGGACATTTATCCTCTGCATCAATTTATTATGGATAACTTTGATAGCTTTAAAGATAGAAGTTCATGTCTTTCAAATTTGAAGTTTACTTACTATTGTTTTGGAATTTTCCTTCATCCACTAGATTTGATACAAAAGCACACAACAGAAAAAATGCGAAGTTCACTTCTAATTTAGACACAAGTTCGGTTCGTCCACTACGGGAGTAACTCTTTTATTTTCTGAAAAGAGTTCATTTTATCATAGATGAAAAAGAAAGAAAATCACTTTATCTACCGTAGACGTTCACTTTTATTTTTCATCCAGTTCATTTCATTTTATCGAGTGGTTCAGTTATTTCATAGTTCACTTCGTGCTCTGCTGCCAGCAAACATGAAGTACATAGGCTGCATGGTAGTTCGGTTTTCATAGTTTCACTGTGAGTGGTTTAGTTATTACATAGTTATCTTTTTAACAGTTCGCTTCGAACATGAAGACATCTCAATTTGTACTACATGGTAGTTCATTTCAGTTTTACATGAAACAGATCAAATACTCATAGTGAGTTCATTGTTGTAGATTGAAGTTCACTCCGTAATAAAGTGAAGTTCAATAGATACAAAAATACTAAAGTTGGCTTTGTACATACTTAAAGGCAATGCTCGAATAATTTGTGTTTACAGGTGAACAATTATTAGTAAAGAGTTATGTGACAGTGACTAACAACATCTTGTTTTGTTAGATAAAAACTAGGTAAATACTATGGGGCTATGATACGTCTCCAACGTATCTATAATTTCTGATGTTCCATGCTAGTTTTATGACAATACCTACATGTTTTGCTCACACTTTATAATGTTTTATGCATTTTCCGGAACTAACCTATTAACAAGATGCCACCGTGCCAGTTTCTGTTTATTATGTCTGTTTATTGCAGAAAAGGCCCAAAAACCAAAGTGCTCGGAAAAATCCAGAAAAATCACAGAAATTCTATTTCGCCGGAAGACTCACGGAGCCAGAAGGGCCAGGCCAGAGGAGGCCCAGGGCCTCCTCCCCATCAGCCAGCGCGGCCAGGAGGGGGCCGTCCCACCCTATGGTGTGGGCCCCTTGGGACTCCACCGACGCTCCCCTTTTGCCTATATAATCCCTCACGACGTGAAAACCCGAGATCAATCAATCATACTCCAGAAAGACTCCAGGGTAGCCGCCGCCATCGCGAAGACAAGTTTCGGGGACAGAAGTCTCTTTTCCGGCACGCCGCCGGGACAGGGAATTGCCCCCGGAGTCATCTCCATCGACACCACCGCCATCTTCATCGACGTTGATGTCTCCCATGATGAGGAGGGAGTAGTTCTCCCCCGAGGCTGAGGGCTCTACCGGTAGCTATGTGGTTCATCTCTCTCTCCCATGTGATCTTTATGTGATCATGAGCTTTGTAATCTAGTTGAATATGTAGATGTTACTCTTGTCTATTATGCACTCTAGAGGTTACTTTAATATGAACTCCGGATTCACTCTCCACTGTGTGACGGTGACAGTGTGCGCATCGTGTGTCATTCCTTTATGACGTTGTGGAGCTTGTTTACTCCGGCTTGAGGGTGCTCTTGTAGCCCTACACAATGAATGGTGTTTGTTATCCAACAAGAGAGTGTTTGAGATTAGCATTTATTTATTCAGTTATGTGATCATTGTTGAAAGTGTCCACTAGTGAAAGTATGATCCCTAGGCCTTGTTTCTAAGCATTGAAATACCGTTTCCAACAAGTTCTGTTACATGTTTGCTTGCTGCCATCTTTATTTCAGATTTCAATTACTACTTACAATCATCCGTATTACTTGTATTTCACTATCTCTTCGCCGAACTAGTGCACCTATACATCTGACAAGTGTATTAGGTGTGTTGGGGACACAAGAGACTTCTTGTATCGTAATTGCGGGGTTGCTTGAGAGGGATATCTTTGACCTCTACCTCCCCGAGTTCGATAAACCTTGGGTGATTCACTTGAGGAAACTTGCTTGCTGTTCTACAAACCTCTGCTCTTGGAGGCCCAACACTGTCTACATGAATAGAAGCGTGCGTAGACATCAAGCTATTTTCTGGCGCCGTTGCCGGGGAGGTAAGGTAAAAGGTATTCACATCCTCCGACTACTAAGCTATTTCCTAGCACTGTTGCCGGTGTATGAGTGCTCGAAGCTATTTCCTTTAGATCCTGCAATTGCATCTTTTTGTTTCTTGTTTTTATTTTCACTAGTTAGGCTCAATGGAAAACAATAAATTTAGTGAGCTTTTTAATCTTTTTCTTGAGCTAAGACATGAATTGTTTGATGCGAAAATTAAAAAACCTATGGAACCTTATTTGCATGCTGGTAGCAATATTATTAGTATGAACGCAATTACTGCTAATGCCATGGAAAAGTCTAAGCTTGGGGAAGCTAGTTCTTATGATCTTTTTAGCTTCCCATCTTTAGGGGAGAAAATTTGCTCTGATAATACTTTATCTCCCATATGCGATAACTCTAATGATGCTTGTGATATTTTAAATCCACCTGCTGAAAGTATTCCTTTCAAGATACTTATGAAAATTGTTGAACTTGCTATGAACAATTGCTATTTTGGAGATGGGACTGTCCATCCTAGTGATCATTTACTCTTTTTACATGAATTATGCGAGTTGTTCGATAATGCAGGTATTTCAAAGGACCAAGTTAAGAGGAAGCTATTCTCTATATCTCTGAAGGGTAGAGCTGCAGAATGGTATAAGATGCTGAAGAATGGTCGATCTATTGGTTGGGAGGAAATTGTACCTCTCGTTTATGCTAAATTTTATCCTCCTCATGAAGTGCATGTTGATAGGAATTACATTTATAACTTTTATCCTCGTGATGGAGAGAGTATTTCCCAAGCATGGGGGAGATTGAAGTCACTAATGCTCAAATGTCCCATTCATGAGCTCCCCCGTAATGTTATTATTAATAATTTTTATGCAAGGCTTTCAGGACACCACAAGGACTATCTAGATGCCTGTTTGGAGGGATTTTTCACAAGCAAGGAGGTTGAAGCTAGATGGGATCTTCTTGAAAGAATCCAAGGCAATACTGAAGATTGGGAGAATGACAAAGGTAAAGAATCAGGTATGAACTACGAGTATGATTGCATTAAGTCTTTCGCTCAAACTGCTGATTTTGAAGAGCTTAGTGCTAAATATGGTCTTGATCCTCAAATTATGGTCGATTTCTATAGAGCCTTTGCTTCTCATATTAATGTTCCTAAGGAAATTGGTACATGTATCATGAACCTTTTAAAGACACTTGCATGGAAAATGAAATTGTTGTTAATGATTGCAAAGAACATGCTCAAACTTCTGAGAATGCTATTTCCTATAAGCATGTTAATTTTTGTGGAGTTCATGGACCTTGTGAAAAGAATAAAATTGAAGAAGAATATTGTATCCATCACAGGAATGAAAAAACTAGAAAGTGTTCTAGGGCTCTAGATGATCTTGGTGAAAAAGTTTGTGCCCTCTATCCTTCTATTTGTGAACTTTGCCATAGAGTGGGTCATTTTAATTTTCAATGCTCCTCCAATGATAATTCGAACCCCATGAGTGCTGCAAATTTGTATTGTGATGATGAAATCACTCCTAATCAACATGATGAACTTACATTATTTTTGTAGTGTGAAGAGTTATTGAGAAAAACTTCTTTGGTGGATATGAGTGCTCTTGATATTAATAGTGTCCTGCATGGGTGTCTTTCTTATTGCATTGATAATTTCTACACAAATACTTACATACAAAATATTTTAGAAGATGACACTTTGCCAAAATATGATAGGACCGCTGTGTGTTTTGAACTTATTAATGAAAAGGAGGAATCCTCCCAAGTTTCTTCCATTGTTTCTGGAAATAAATTAGGTTATGTGGAGAAGCCTCCCCTCAAGCCTCTTCCTCCTAAAGAAGGGAACGAGGAGAAGGAAAAGAAGAAGAAGGGAACGAAGAAGAAGAAGAAGAAGAAGAAAAAGAAGAAGAAGAGGGGGAATAAAAAGAAAGAGGTAACGGCATATCCCCGCGTGTATGAGATAACGATAGGTAACCGTAAGTATGTTGTTCCTAATGATTATTATGATAATGAATCTGAGTACAATGATCTTCCTATGCCCTTTACCTATATTAGTGATTATGATTTAGAAGAGCACACTACTTTTGATATTGAAAATCTCTGGGAAACTAATTCTGAAAATAAGGATGTTAATAACTGCCATAGTATTAATACTATCCATATTTCTTCCCATGACGATATAGAAAGCTCTAAGCTTGGGGAAGCTTGTTTTGATGAGCATGATATTTTTAGTCCCCCAAGCATGGAGGAGAAAATTTACTTTGATGATATTTTACCTCCTATATATGATGATTACAATGATGACTTGTCATATTTTCAGTCCACCTACTATTGAGGAGAAAATTAATTATGACTACAATATGCCTCCTATATATGATGATTATGGTGATGAGAATAATAATGATAGCTATTTTATTGAATTTGCTCCCACTACAATTAATATTAAAGACTATGCTTATGTGGAGAGTAATAATTTTATGCATGTAGCTCATGATAAGAATGTTTCATGTGATAGTTATATTGTTGAGTTTGTTCATGACACTACTCGAAAGTTATTATGAGAGAGGGAAACATGGTTATATGCATCTTAATAATATTAAGTTTCCCCTCTTTATGTTGAGAATCTTGAAGTTGTGCGTGTGTTGCCTTTCTATGCTTGTTGCATTATGCTTACATGACTTGTTTATTTACAAGATTCCTTTTCATAGGAAGTGGGTTAGACTTAAAAGTGTTTCTTATTTGCTTTTGATGTTCTCTTTTGCTTCAACTCATATTTATTGCGAGAGCATCATTAAAATTACTGAGCCCATCTTAATGGCTATAAAGAAAGCACTTCTTGGGAGATAACCAATTTTTTTATTTTGCTACTGTTTTGTTGTGTCTTGGAAGTTGTTACTACTGTAGCAACCTCTCCTTATCTTTACTTTATTGCATTGTTGTGCCAGGTAAAGTCTTTGATAGTAAGGTTGATACTAGATTTGGATTTACTGCGAGAAACAGATTTCTAGCTGTCACGAATTTGAGTAGAACTCTCTGTAGGAAACTCAGAAAAATCTGCGAAAATTCATGAGTAATCCTCAGATATGTACTCAACTTTCATTAAATTTGAGCTTCTTAACCTGAGCACGTTAAGTGCCTCTAAAAAATTCGTCTTTACGGACTGTTCTGTTTTGACAGATTCTGCCTTTTATTTCACATTGCCTCTTTTACTGTGTTGAATTGATTTCTTTGCTCCATTAACTTTTAGTAGCTTTGGGTAATGTCCAGAAGTGTTAGTAATGATTGTGTCCTCTCTGAACATGTGAATTTTTGATTATGCACTAACCTTCTAATGAGTTTGTTTTGAGTTTGGTGTGGAGGAAGTTTTCAAGGGTCAAGAGAGGAGGATGATATAATATGATCAAGAAGAGTGAAAAATCTAAGCTTGGGGATGCCCCCGTGGTTCATCCTTGCATATTTCAAGAAGACTCAATCATCTAAGCTTGGGGATGCCCAAGGCATCCCCTTCTTCATCGACAACTTATCAGGTCACCTCTAGTGAAACTATATTTTTATTTTGTCACATCTTATGTGCTTTACTTGGAGCGTCTGTATTCTTTTATTTTTGTTTTTGTTTGAATAAACTCGGATCCTAGCATTCTTTGTGTGGGAGAAAGACACGCTCCGCTGTTTCATATGAACACTGGTGTTCTTAGCTTTACTTTTAATGTTCATGGCGAAGGTTAAAAACTTCTCCGTTCATTGCTATTTGGTTGGAAACAGAAAATGCTCCATGTGGTAATTGGTATATTGTCTTGAATAATTTGATACTTGGCAATTGTTTTGAGCTCTCAAATAGATCATGTTTAAGCTCTTGCATCATGTAGATTGAACCTATTAGTGGAGAATTATCGTAGAGCTTGTTGAAATTTGGTTTGCATGATTCGTCTCTCTAAAAGTCTAGATATTTTCTGGTAAAAGTGTTTGAACAACAAGGAGACAGTGCAGAGTCTTATAATGCTTGCAATATGTTCTTATGTAAGTTTTGCTGTACAGGTTCATACTTGTGTTTGCTTCAAACAACCTTGCTAGCCAAAGCCTTGTACTGAGAGGGAATCCTTCTCGTGCATCCAAAACCTTGAGCCAAAACCTATGCCATTTGTGTCCACCATAACTACCTACTATGTGGTATTTTTCTGCCATTCCAAGTAAATTGCTCGCGTGCTACCTTTAAATTTTCATTCTTTGTCTTTGCAATACATAGCTCATGGGAAAATAGCTTAAAAACTATTGTGGTATTGAATATGTCGCTTATGTATCTTATTTCTTATAAGTTGCTTGTTGAGCGGTAACCATGTTTCTGGGGACGCCATCAACTGCTACACCTTTGTTGAATATCATGTGAGTTGTTATGCATGTTCGTCTTGTCTGAAGTAAGGGTGATTTATCATGATTAAATGGTTTGAGTATGCATATTGTTAGAGAAGAACATTGGGCCGCCAACCAAAGCCATGTATCATGGTGGAAGTTTCAGTTTGGACATTAATCCTCAATCTCTTATGAGAGTATTATCTGTTGTTGAATGCGTAAGCATTAAAGAGGAGTCCATTATCTGTTTTCTATGTTTTCCCGGTATAAATGTCCTCAAGTTGAGATCTATCAAAAACGAGAAATCAAATGCGATCTATCTCCTTGGACCTCTGTACAGGTGACATAGAGGTACCCCTTTGTGACACTTGGTTGAAATATATGTAATGCAATGATAATCCATGGAAATCCGAGCTAATTAGGACAAGGTGCGAGCACTATTGGTATTCTATGCATGAGGCTTGCAACTTATAGGATGTTTTATGCATAACACATATGAATAATTACTACCGTTGACAAAATTGTCTCCATGTTTCCAAAATAAAAAGCTCTAGCACAAGAGTAATCCCTGCTTCCCTCTGCGAAAAGGCCTTTCTTTTACTTTATGTTGAGTCAGTTTACCTACTTCTCTCTATCTTAGAAGCAAACACTTGTGTCAACTGTGTGCATTGATTCCTACATACTTGCTTATTTGCATTCATCATATTACTTTGTGTTGACAATTATCCATGAGATGAACATGTTGAAGTTGAAAGCAACTGCCGAAACTTATATCTTCCTTTGTGTTGCTTCAGAACCTTCTATTAAGAATCTATTGCTTTATGAGTTAACTCTTATGCAAGACTTATTGATGCTTGTCTTGAAAGTACTATTCATGAAAAGTCTTTGCTATATGATCAGTTGTTTAGTCATTATCTTTACCATTGCTTTGAATCACTTCATTCATCTCATATGCTTTACAATAGTATTGATCAAGATTATGATAGTAGCATGTCACTTCAGAAATTATCCTTGTTATCGTTTACCTACTCGAGGGCGAGTAGGAACTAAGCTTGGGGATGCTTGATACGTCTCCAACGTATCTATAATTTCTGATGTTCCATGCTAGTTTTATGACAATACCTACATGTTTTGCTCACACTTTATAATGTTTTATGCATTTTCCGGAACTAACCTATTAACAAGATGCCACAGTGCCAGTTTCTATTTATTATGTCTGTTTATTGCAGAAAAGGCCCAAAAACCAAAGTGCTCGGAAAAATCCAGAAAAATCGCAGAAATTCTATTTCGCCAGAAGACTCACGGAGCCAGAAGGGCCACGCCAGAGGAGGCCCAGGGCCTCCTCCCCATCAGCCGGCGCGGCCAGGAGGGGGGCCGCCCCACCCTATGGTGTGGGCCCCTCGGGACTCCACCGACGCTCCCCTTTCTCCTATATAATCCCTCGCGACGTGAAAACCCGAGATCAATCAAACATACTCCAGAAAGACTCCAGGGTAGCCGCCGCCATCGCGAAGACAAGTTTCGGGGGACAGAAGTTTATGTTCCGGCACGCCGCTGTGACGGGAAATTGCCCCCGGAGTCATCTCCATCGACACCACCGCCATCTACATCGCTGTTGCTGTCTCCCATGATGATCGAGGAGGGAGTAGTTCTCCCCCGAGGCTGAGGGCTCTACCGGTAGCTATGTGGTTCATCTCTCTCTCCCATGTGATCTTTATGTGATCATGAGCTTTGTAATCTAGTTCATATGTAGATGTTACTCTTGTCTATTATGCACTCTAGAGGTTACTTTAATATGAACTCCGGATTCACTCTCCACGGTGTGACAGTGATAGTGTGAGCATCGTGTGTGATTCCTTTATGATGTTGTGGAGCTTGTTTACTCCGGCTTGAGGGTGCTCTTGTAGCCCTACACAATGAATGGTGTTTGTTATCCAACAAGAGAGTGTTTGAGATTAGCATTTATTTATTCAGTTATGTGATCATTGTTGAGAGTGTCCACTAGTGAAAATATGATCCCTAGGCCTTGTTTCTAAGCATTGAAACACCATTTCCAACAAGTTCTGTTACATGTTTGCTTGCTGCCATCTTTATTTCAGATTGCAATTACTACTTACCATCATCTGTATTACTTGTATTTCACTATCTCTTCGCCGAACTAGTGCACCTATACATCTGACAAGTGTATTAGGTGTGTTGGGGACACAAGAGACTTCTTGTATCATAATTGCAGGGTTGCTTGAGAGGGATATCTTTGACCTCTACCTCCCTGAGTTCGATAAACCTTGGGTGATTGTAATATCCCAGGTAATGGGGTTACAAAAATAGAGGAAACAGATGTGTGCATTGCATTCATGCATAGAAAATCTGGGGAATTTTCGCGCTTTATAGTAAAACAGTCACAGTAACTGAAGTTTCACTTGACCTTGGTGGAATTGAAGTAGCTCATCAAGTCAAGCGCTATAAACCTTAATGTGACTCTGTTTCAAACCTTGTTTTGGGTAGAGATGATTTGATCTCAAGGGTTAGATCAAATGGTATTAAAACCAACACAATAACTTATTAATCAAGGATCAACTACTTGATCTTATTAAAGATCACAACATGATATTCCTTGCCATAACATATGAACATCCATTTAATTGGAAATCAAGTAACAATAATTGGAGAAACTATTCTTCACTCATCTTCTCCATGTCTTAAACTTATCCATGATCCTACCATGAACTTCATGGTATTCATTCTACTTTATTCTTGGAAACATAACAAGGAGATCAA
The DNA here is from genome assembly GCF_022539505.1 of Lolium rigidum. Classification (NCBI taxonomy): domain Eukaryota; kingdom Viridiplantae; phylum Streptophyta; class Magnoliopsida; order Poales; family Poaceae; genus Lolium; species Lolium rigidum. Next base: position 52,368,418 of record NC_061509.1, read on the forward strand.
CTCTAGAAATATATACTCTTCTCTGTTCCATATTATTATACATCAAACCTAGAGAGGTGAGAGTTCTATAATAATTATTAGAGGAGCAATAACAAACATTGACCTAAACCTTGGATATACATCCAAGTATTCAAATCATCATCTTTAAGAGGAACCCTAGGATATTATTCAAGACATTCCTAGAGAGAGAAACCATTTATGTTAAACATAGATATTGATGATCACATCAATCACTATGGAGCCTAACCTTAAGTTAGTATTAAAGTCCTTCCCAAAATAAGAGAGACCATTCATACCAATTCCAGCCATACTTATTAAGGAATCAAGAACAACCTTTGAACTAAAGTATTAGGAGGTAAACCATTTCATCCTAGAGTGGTGAGATAACCAAATATCAGATAGAATAAGACCATATCCCTGAGTTGATAAAATAAGGATAAGACTAATCCAACTAAGCTAGACAATGGAATCCCTAGCCTAGATACCTAAGGAAATAATAAAAGTACACCATAAACCTAGAATAACTATCCCTATATGAGAGAGCTCAAGCTATGGTGTTACACTCAAGTTAGTGAGGCAACACTTGGAGTTGAGGGAAAGAACTGTCCATATACCCAGATGATTATATCATCATTCCCTGGAAAGAACCCTAAGTAATATCTCGGGCATTCTCCTGGGATATAAACTAATGAGGCAACCATAGTAGTCCCATTCAAGAAGGTAAATCAGAAATACTATACCTTAGATGATCAAGACAATGCTTGATCATAGAAGTGAGAAACCCATTTAATGAGTGATACCTTAGGAAGACAAACCTTGATCATTATAAATTGAGTAATGATCATAAACCCTAAGAACTTGAGGTAAAGATATTAAGAACAAGTTGATCATGCCTAATCCATGATCATGCTCTTGAGGTATGTGAGGATAAGTTAAATCCTAATAGGATAAGTAGATATCATTCACCACATAAAATCATAGGGAGGTAACTAGTAAGCAACCCTAGGCTTATATCCCAACCTTAACTTGTGAATCACTTGATGATCATAAGTAGAATCCTACCACATCTATATTCCATTTATTCCTCAAATAAAGAACCTAAGAAAGCCTTAGAGTCAAACTCTATACTTTATATGGTGAGAAACCATTCATCCATATAACCAAAGTTAACTATAAAAGAACCATAACCACTTTAGTTACTTTAAATGATAAATTGAGGATTGTAATAAAAGTCAATTGGTAGAAGATAAAACCAATTATCATGTCCTTAGTAACTAAAGGAGAACATCAACTATTAAGCAAGTAACCACCTTATCATGGATAGGGGAGACTAAACCCTAGTTGGTGCATCATTTGGGTGATCACAACTAAAACCTAAGCCACGATTAAGTTCCAAACCATGTGCCATTAGGTAAATATAATTAGAACCCTAGAATTGCACTCTATTTAAATCCTATAATTAAACCCATGTGTGGTGATTAACCACTTAGATAAACCACTTATTCTTGTAACCGAGACCAAACCATGATGAGAGTAGTACCTACTCTAGGTATTTAAAGAAGTTACTAAACTATAATAATAGACAAATGACAACATTTTCAAATGAGAGATCAAGTCCTTAGAAATAATTAGGCACATGAAATCATGCCATTAAATCACTTTCTTAATAGAAATCCATCAGTAATTATTACTTTAAAGTTGTTTCTTGCAAGGTAACAAAAACTTAACTATCAATAGGTACTTAGAAGGGCCTATTAAAAAAAATAGTTGGACCACCTTAAATTGATATTGGAAATTATGACTAGATAGATGCCCATTTCCAAACTCTAATAACACTTAATAAACAAGGGTGTCATTACACATATAAAATATTTCTTTAAAGATCTTATATGAAGTTAATTAGTATATTTATAAACTCCAAAAGAATCCCCACATTTAAAATCCTGCAAAAAAAGATTTGAATTAAAACAGAATTCAAAATATAATAAAATAAAACAGCAAATAGAAAGAAAAAAAAGGAATAAGAGAGGAGACTTACCTGTCCACCACATCAGCCGAAATGGCCCAAGGACGCGGCCCACAAGCCAGCCCAGCAGCTGACCAAGGAGCAGCCCAGCGCTAGCCCGACCCAAATAAACCTTGGTGTCAAATTCACGCGCAGAAGAGCTTCATCGTCAACCTCTCGTCCCCGGAAGCTGCTCGGTGTCGCCAGCCTCGCCGTCCGCCGCGCCAAGATTCATGCCACCGCCGTCGTTCGTCTATAAATCCTCGACGCCGCCATGGGAAACCCTAGTTTTCCATTTCCTCCTTGTAATCTCGTGAATTTCCGAAACCCTAGAACATCGGCCGCCGCCTTGTTCCACCATCTCCGACCACCCCGGAGCCAGCCGTTTAGATCAGGAGGAGCGCCTTGATACGTCTCCAACGTATCGATAATTTCTTGTGTTCCATGCCACATTATTGATGTTATCTACATGTTTTATGCACACTTTATGTCATATTCGTGCATTTTCTGGAACTAACCTATTAACAAGATGCCGAAGTGCCGATTCTTGTTTTCTGCTGTTTTTGGTTTCAGAAATCCTAGTAAAGAAATATTCTCGGAATTGGACGAAATAAAAGCCCAAAGGCCTATTTTTCCACGAAGCTTCCAGAAGACCGAAGACGAGACGAAGAGGGGCCACGGGGTGGCCAAACCCTAGGGCGGCGCGGCCCCACCCCTGGCCGCGCCGGCCTATGGTCTGGGCCCCCTGTGCCGCCTCTCGACCTACCCTTCCGCCTACTTAAAGCCTCCGTGACGAAACCTCCAGTACCGAGAGCCACGATACGGAAAACCTTCCAGAGACGCCGTCACCGCCGATCCCATCTTGGGGGATCCTGGAGATCGCCTCCGGCACCCTGCCGGAGAGGGGAATCATCTCCCGGAGGACTCTACACCGCCATGGTCGCCTCCGGAGTGATGAGTGAGTAGTCTACCCCTGGACTATGGGTCCATAGCAGTAGCTAGATGGTTGTCTTCTCCCCATTGTGCTATCATTGTCGGATCTTGTGAGCTGCCTATCATGATCAAGATCATCTATATGTAATTCTATATGTTGCGTTTGTTGGGATCCGATGAATAGAGAATACTTGTTATGTTGATTATCAAAGTTATGCTTATGTGTTGTTTATGATCTTGCATGCTCTCCGTTATTAGTAGATGCTCTGGCCAAGTAGATGCTTTTAACTCCAAGAGGGAGTACTTATGCTCGATAGTGGGTTCATGCCTGCATTGACACACGGGACGGTGACGAGAAAGTTCTAAGGTTGTGTTGTCGTTGTTGCCACTAGGGATAAAACATTGATGCTATGTCTAAGGATGTAGTTGTTGATTACATTACGCACCATACTTAATGCAATTGTCCGTTGCTTTGCAACTTAATGCCTGGAGGGGGTTCGGATGATAACCTGAAGGTGGACTTTTTAGGCATAGATGCAGTTGGATGGCGGTCTATGTACTTTGGCGTAATGCCCAATTAAATCTCACTATACTCATCATGATATGTATGTGCATTGTCATGCTCTCTTTATTTGTCAATTGCCCAACTGTAATTTGTTCACCCAACATGCTGTTCGTCTTATGGGAGAGACACCTCTAGTGAACTGTGGACCCCGGTCCAATTCTCTTTACTTGAAATACAATCTACTGCAATACTTGTTTTTACTGTTTTCTCTGCAAACAATCATCTTCCACACAATACGGTTAATCCTTTGTTACAGCAAGCCGGTGAGATTGACAACCTCACTTGTTTCGTTGGGGCAAAGTACTTTGGTTGTGTTGTGCGGGTTCCACGTTGGCGCCGGAATCTGCGGTGTTGCGCCGCACTACATCCCGCCGCCATCAACCTTCAACGTGCTTCTTGGCTCCTCCTGGTTCGATAAACCTTGGTTTCTTTACGAGGGAAAACTTGCTGCTGTGCTCATCATACCTTCCTCTTGGGGTTGCCCAACGAACGTGTGAAATACACGCCATCAAGCATATTTTCTGGCGCCGTTGCCGGGGAGATCAAGACACGCTGCAAGGGGAGTCTCCACTTCTCAATCTCTTTACTTTGTTTTTTTTTTTTTGAGCAAGAACTGTAAGGCTTGAGCCCCACAGTATTTTATTAAACCAACCACCAAAAGTTATTTACAAGGAGGAAAAAAAAGAGAAATTAGACTAAAGAGTTAACCCAAAGTTTGAAACTATCTACATGTTTGTCCTTAATCCTATGAACATGAAGAAGAGCATCCTGTACAAATCTTCTTCGCCACCCTCTGAAAGAAGGCAGGACCCCCTGAAAGATTTCCTCATTTCTTTGTTTCCAAATGTGCCAGGTCGCCAACAACACCACCTCTGTGAAAAAGGGCTTGGTAAAATTCCTCCTAGAAAGGCAGAAAATCTCCTCCATAGTATCTCCAGGCTCCCACTCAATCTGTAGGTAGTTCCATACTCTCTGACTGAAATTGCAGTGGAAAAACAGATGTAGCCAGTCCTCATCTATATGTGTGGGGCAAAGAACACAAGATAAATTGTTTGTGACAGTCCAATGCCTCCTCCTCAACATATCCTTTGTGTTCAGTCTGTCATTCACCAACAACCACCCAAAAACTTTGATACGCAATAAGACACGACTCTTCCAAATCCATTTAAGCACAGAACTAGCTTTAATATCTTTGAAGTAATGCTGATAGTATAAGCTCGAGGTGAAAACCCCATCCTTCCAAATAGTGCACCACTTATCATTTAACTGTGGGAGATAATCCCACTGAGAAACCATCTGCCTCAAAGATTGAAATTCATCAAATGCCTGCTGAGAGAGAGGTAGCTCAAAAAGAGTTGAAAGATCCACATGTGTCATCACCTCCTGGACTGATATATTCTCATCAAGGGCAAAAGAAAACAGCCTGGGAAATCTAGATTTCATGATAAACCCATTCCAACAATCAGACCAGAACAAGACTGTATCTCCTTTTCCTACAGAAATTGTACACAAAGGAGAAAATTTGGGAACAAGCTTCATTATATCTCTCCACCAAAAAGACCCACAGGGCTGTGCCATATGGGGGGGACACTGACCATAGTACTGCCAAACCAAATGAACCCAAGGAATGTCCTCCTTATTATAAAACTTGTGCAAGTGTTTCATAAGGAGCCCCTCATTCAATTTCTTAAAGTCAATAATGCCCAGTCCACCACTCTGCTTGGGCTTACATATCATATCCCAGGCAGCCAGAGAATGACCAGCCGATTGTCCCTCCTTCTTTCTCCACAAACACTGCCTAATAATTCTGTTAACTTGCTCAACTATGCCCAAAGGGATGTCCAGGGAACACAGGAAAAAAATGGGCATTGAAGATAGGCATGAGGCAATTAGCTGCAGCCTCCCACCATATGCCAAAAAAGATGAACTTGCTGTGAGTCTTCTTTCAAGCCTATCAACCAGAGGCATTAGATCCACAATTCTAGGCTTAGTAGTACCCATAGGGAGACCAAGATAAGTGAAAGGGAAAGTGCCTACCACGCACCCAAAGCCCTGAGCTAGATCCTGCACTTGCTGATCAGATATATTAATTGGCAACATACAAGATTTGTGGTAATTGACTGATAACCCGATGAGATACTGAAAAATCTAGAAGAGTCTCGCTTCAAAACTGCCAAGCTGTTCGGGATCAGCCTCCAAGATCAAAATCGTGTCATCCGCATATTGTACTATGGGGAAGTCAGTTTGATTTACTGGGATAGGAAGCTTCAACAGCCCTTTGTCCTTGAGATCATTCACAACATACTGAAGGATTTCGGCCCCCAACACAAACAAAAGAGGAGAAAGAGGGTCCCCCTGCCTGACACCCCTTTTACACCTAAAATTCCTGCCAGGAACTCCATTGATCAAAACAGAAGAAGTGCCTGTTTCCAAGAGATTCTTTGCCCAATTAATAAAGACAGGAGGGAACCCAAGATGCCTCATTATGCTATAAATAGCTTCATGCTCAATGGAGTCAAAGGCCTTCTCAAAGTCCAGCTTTAAAATCACAATGGGTTTTTTAGAGGCTTTACACTGGTAAATATACTCAAACGACCAGCCCAAACAGTCATGAATGGTTCTCCCCTTGATGAAGCCATACTGATTCTTGTGGATACAACCCACAATCTCCTCTTGCAACCTGTCAGCAACCATCTTGGAGACAAATTTGAGAGCAGTATTAGTTAAAGAGATAGGCCTGTAGTCATTAATCTTTTCAGGTGAAGCTGTTTTTGGAACCAGGGTAATATATGAGGAATTCAAATTCTCCATTGTAACCCTCTGACTGTGAAAATCCTTAGCAAGGGCATAGTAGTCCTCCTTGATAATATCCCAACACTTTTTCATAAACAAACCATTAAAACCATCTGGGCCAGGTGCCTTGTCAGAGTACATGGTAGTCACATTTCCATCCATTTCAGTAACTGAGAAAGGTCTGACAAGCCCCTCCAAACCTGCTACGGGAGAAATCAACTCTTGCGAGATCAAACCTCATATCAATCCCATGAGATGTGCCCATTCTCTCGTTTGTAACAAGACCATGCCTCGGCAGCGATTAAATCATGATTAGTAACAATAATACCATCAGACAGTTGCAGACTAGCAATACTGTTCTTTCTGAACCTTTCAGTAGCCATGGCATGAAAAAACTTTGTATTTTATTCACCCATTTTCATCCACCTAACAGTGCACCTTTTCCTCCAATAATTACACGGAGATTTAAGCAATCTACCATGGTGATGCTTGACATTTTCCTGAAGTTTCCTTCTGGCCTAGACAGTGGCCTTTCCTCCTCCAAATTGTCAAAGAAAAGAATAACCAAGTTGCATTTATCAATGAGAAGCTTTAATTTGGATAAACTCATTTTCCATTTCTTCAACTCCACCCTAAGAGCTTTCAGTTTTCTGACAATAACAGCAGAGGAAGACAGGTTTTGCACAGGTCTACCCCAGACCTCCTTGACACAATCAAAGAAACCTTGTTGGTGAACCCAGAAATTCTCAAATCTAAAAAGCTGAGCCTTGGGGATAACTGTATCAACACTAACAAGACAAGGTGCATGATCTGAGGTTGGTTTCGACAAGACAGTGACCAAAGTATTAGGAAAAGCAGTGATCCAGGGAGGGCTAGAGAAAAACCAGTCCAGCTGCTCAAGCAAAGGGTTAAGTTGCATATTTGACCAGGTGAAAGCACGACCTTTAATGGGAATCTCCAACAAGCCAAGGTGATCAATTAATTGATTAAAAGTGAACATATCAGCAACATTTCCTCCAGGCTTATTTCTATTGGTTGGAGATCGAATAAAATTGAAGTCCCCCATGAACAACCACAACTCCCCATCTGGAATCTGCAAATCATTTAACCATTGCACAAAGAGGTCCCTCAATTCCCCCTGACAGGGCCCATAAACAACTACCAAGGTCCATTTTTGCATATTATGGGTGGAGGAAAATTCAATGATAAGGCCAAAACGCTGTGTGTCAATGAGCTGTCCACGAAAGACACTAGATTTCCAAACCACCAAAATCCCCCCAGAAGCACCCACAGAAGGGACAAAAGAGAAATTATCAAATTGCTTGGGGCAGCACTTTTTAATGAAGGAAAAATCGAAATCTTGCTTCTTTGTTTCCTGGATACAGGCAATAGCACAACCACACTCAACAATTTTATTATAAAGGGCCAACTGCTTGGCATCATCATTAAGACCCCTAATGTTCCAGCACAAAATCTTCCAGACCAAGTTCTTAATAGTGTAATCCATGGAATACTGACATATTACAGAAAAACACCAGCCAACATAGCCAACTGGACAAACCCCAAACTGACAGCATAAGACACTGACACAAGCCCGTAGCCACTAAAGAAACACAAAAAGAAACACTCCCACTCCAGGAAACCCACATAGAGTGTACTATCATTTGGACAGAGAGGGGGCAACATCCTTTGGATCAGCCATAAGCTTCTCCACAGTAAGCTCAGCGTCATCAATATCCAGCATGCGACCAATGCGTTGCAAGGTATCTATTGGAATAGAGGGATTTGCCTGTTCAGTTGAGCCTTGAGGAGCAACAGCAGGTACAGCAACTTCAGCACACTTCTTAGCCCTTCTCCTCCTCTTGGCAGGCAAACCAGGTGTGGGTGGAGCACGATGACCATCAAGAGCAAGCTGACTACGAGTAAACCTGCGATTTGCTGGCACGACCATCTGTTTTTGTTTCTTCGGACGACCCTTCCGTTTTTCCACTGCTACAGACCCCACTTCAAAAGGGGCAGAAGACACCACTACATGTGAGCCAGATTGAGAGGAAACAGCGGGTAATTCAGGAGCAGTAGAGGAGAAAACCAAAGGCTGAGAGGCATTTTCCATTTTGGAATCCTCCTTGATCTCTGGAGAATGAGAGATAAATCTTCTGCATACTGCATTGTGATTAGAGGGTCCAGCATCAAAAGCCTTAGAACTGATCTTCCCCGAAAAGCCAGCTCCCAAGATCTCTTCAGGTTATCACCAGCAAGCCCATCAGCTTCACCAGTGGAAACATCCAAACCAACAGCAGTCGCATCTCCATCAACTGGCCCCCCCTCAATACCACCCACAGCATGGACCACATCAACATCAACCTGATCCATATCAGCAGCAGGAGCAAAATGTTCCTCAACCGGAATAAAATGTGGTGTAGCTGAGTCAACAGCAGCAGCCAAAGCATGATCATTATCCACTACAGACATGCATGGGGTTCACGAGCAATATGTTCCAACTCATCAGCAGCAGGTACCAAGTCCCCAGCAACCAAACCAGCTGCAGCAGGCTCCAGATGCCCAGCAGCAATATCCATATTCTCCATAACAGGTTCAGGTAAAAAATGTTGTACCCCAACAGGAGCAGCAAGCAGAACATCTTCATTAGCCACCTCAACAGCAACAAGAGGGGCAGCAACATTGACCACCTCAACAGGAACAGCAAGAGGAGCAGCTCCAAGAACCTCCTCCACAGGAGCAGCAACAGGAACATCAAGAATGTCCTCCTCAACAGGAACAAGAGGAACAACCACATTAACCACCTCATTAACCTCCTCAACAGGAACAGCAAGAGGAGCATCACCATTAACGTCAACCATATCCACATCCAACGGTTCTGGCACCATCACCATAACAGGATCTGGGCCACCCACTGAAGCAGAGGAAACCCCAGAGAGAACACCACCAGAACCAGACCAATTCCCCTGCTTGCGCATCATGATTCATCGGCCCGAGTCGTGGAACAAGCACTCGCATCGAAAGGAGGAGGAGGAGGCATATTCCATCCAACCTCGGGATACTACGGCGGTACAAACATATTGTTATCTGGGATCATCTGTCCAGGCAAAGGGTGAGGATTCCCATTAATAGGCATAGGATTTTCATCATCTGGATGCACATCAGCAAAATCAGCAGATAGAATATAGCAAGGAGCAGTCCAGGAGTGTCTCAGACCAGAGAACCTAGCCACCATGGGCTGACGAAAGACAACATCACGAGGGACTAGAGAAGGCGCAGGGAAAGTAGCATAGACCAAAACCCTACACTTCTGCACATCTCTATATTGCCAGTAGTGAAATTCCCCAAAAGTGTTCACCGCCTCCGCAATGGTAGCAGTATTACGAAAATCCATCGGGATCCCTATGAACATGAGCCAACCAGTCCTAGCACCTTGCTGTGTCCGAAAACCTAGGCCCTCATTATGCTTAATAAACCGAAGAACAGAGCCATTACCGAAATTCCAATCCCCATGACCAACAAGGGCCGATCTGACCACTGGGTTACGAAACAGGAAAGCACCAACTCCAAAGAACCAAGGCAGCGAGTTCACCACCTCCACCTCACGGTCAGCAAGAAAGTTCCGAACCTGATTCAATGCATGTTGCAGCGAGATGCTCGGCGGCGGCGGCTCAACCACCGCAATCGCCCCGTTCTCGTGCGCATCAACCATCGGTGCCGAAGGGGTGACAAAAGTCCGTGGCGGGCGCTCGTGGGCCGCCATCAATGATGTTGAAACCCTCCGGGACCCAGGGAGTGGGATCAAACTCAAAAGTCGCCATCGGAGGAGCAGTCTCTGCAGGCAATGGCAACGGTGGAGGCGGCAATGGAGGCGATGGCGGTGGGGGAGGTGGCGGAGGGACGGATGGCGGCTGAGGGGGCAGAGGAGGAGAAGCCGAGGAGGCAACAGGTCTATTCGCAAAAACCGCTCCAGAAGATTCCTTTTGTTTCGGAACCCACTTTTTCCCTTGATTAGCAAGCCGAGTAAGACAGGTTTTGGCATAGTGACCATAATTATAGCAAGATTTGCACCTGACTTGATTAACACATTGACTCGTGTCATGGTTCATGCTCATACAGCGTTGGCACTTCCAAAAGAACAAAGCCCACTTATCAACGAGGCCCACAAGCCCATCAAGAGAGGAAGACACCAGCGGTTCGGGGCGAGACACCGAAACAGGAGAGGCTGAGTGCACCACGAGCTGCAGAGCATGGGCCTTGGAGTAGTAG
>NC_061509.1:52379082-52414231 GCF_022539505.1 Lolium rigidum
AAAAAATCCAAGAAAAGAAAGTTGATGGACATAGAGGATGACATGCGGGTCCCATGAGCCGACGGGTTCCTCAACGTTTCAAACGTGGCATGAGATCGAAAGAAAAAGGCAAGTGACCAAATATCGGGAGCCAAAAATAATTCAAGAAAAGAAAGTTTTATAGTACATAGAGGATGACATGCGGGTCCCATTTAGCAAGCAGCGGTATCACCGTTTGAGAGGCGGCGGGGGATCAAAAGAAAAAAGAAATTGCCAAAAATCGGAGGGTGAAAAAAAAACCAAGAAAATGAACTTTTATAGTACATAGAGGATGACATGCGGGTCCCATGAGCCGGGAGGTTCCTCAACGTTTCAAACGTGGCATGAGATCGAAAGAAAAAGGTAAGTGACCAAATATGAGGTGCCAAAAATAATTCAAGAAAAGAAAGTTTTATAGTACATAGAGGATGACATGCGGGTCCCATTTAGCAACGAGCGGTATCACCGTTTGAGAGGCGGCAGGGGATCGAAAGAAAAAGGCAAGTGACCAAATTTGAGGTGCCAAAAAAACTCCAAGAAAAGAAAGTTTTATAGTACATAGAGGATGACATGCGGGTCCCATTTAGCAGACAGCGGTATCACCGTTTGAGAGGCGGCAGGGGATCGAAAGAAAAAGGCAAGTGACCAAATTTGAGGTGCCAAAAAAAACTCCAAGAAAAGAAAGTTTTATAGTACATAGAGGATGACATGCGGGTCCCATTTAGCAGCAGCGTTATCACCGTTTGAGAGGCGGCAGGGGATCGAAAGAAAAAGGCAAGTGAGCAAATATGAGGTGCCAAAAAAAACTCCAAGAAAAGAAAGTTTTATAGTACATAGAGGATGACATGCGGGTCCCATTTAGCAGCAGCGGTATCACCGTTTGAGAGGCGGCGGGGATCGAAAGAAAAAGGTAAGTGACCAAATATGAGGTGCCAAAAATAATTCAAGAAAAGAAAGTTTTATAGTGCATAGAGGATGACATGCGGGTCCCATTTAGCGACAGCGGTATCACCGTTTGAGAGGCGGCAGGGATCGAAAGAAAAAGGCAAGTGACCAAATTTGAGGTGCCAAAAAAACTCCAAGAAAAGAAAGTTGATTGCACATAGAGGATGACATGCGGGTCCCATTTAGCAAGCAGCGGTCTCAACGTTTCCAAGGCGGCAAGGGATCAAAAGAAAAAGGAAGTAGCCGTAAATCGGGGGTAAAAAAATCCAAGAATAGAAAGAATTTTGGTTCATAGAGGATGACATGCGGGACCCATGATCCTGCATCGTAAACGGCTCGATCGGAGAACGTTGAACGAGATGGCGCGATAGAGAAAAAAAACAATGCCAGAGAGGCTGCCATCTGGGCCCTGCATCCCTCGGCGGTGCGGATTTGCATTGACTCGGCCGGCGAACCCGAGATTTCGAGATGCACCACGTCCCGGGCCACCATACGCGACGTTTTGGCCGCTTTCGTCGGGCTAGGTGGCCTCAAAAACGAGAAAAAAAGTTTTGACATGCACCACGGAGGGACCCAAAATCGTCGGCCATGGTACACCAGCAACCACGGCGCGACTTCAACTTCGTCGGCCATGGCAACTTTTCTTGTAGTGATTACACCGTGCAGGAGGAATAAACTATTTTAATAACATCACTAGAGTAGCACACAGATATATTGTGATACAAAACACATTGCAATTATAAAGAGATATAAATAAGCACTTCACTATGCCATTCATAACAGTGAATAAGTATTATGTGAAATATAGCCTAAGAGACCCACACGGTGCACACACTTGTCACCTTTACACACGTGGGACAAGGAGTCTCCGGAGATCACATAAGTAAAATCCACTTGACTAGCACAATGACATCTAGATTACAAGCATCATCATATGAATCTCAATCATGTAAGGCAGCTCATGAGATTATTGTATTGAAGCACATAGGAGAGAGATGAACCACATAGCTACCGGTACAGTCCCCGAGCCTCGATGGAGAACTACTCCCTCCTCATGGGAGACAACAGCGTTGATGAAGATGGCGGTGGTGTCAATGGAGAAGCCTTCCGGGGGCACTTCCCCGTCCCGGCGGCGTGCCGGAACAGAGACTCCTGTCCCCAGATCTTGCCTTCGCGATGGCGGCGGTTCTGGAAGGTTTTCTCTGGTTTCGTCGAACGTGTCAGGGTTTTCGCGACGGAGGCTTTAAATAGGCGGAAGGGCAAGGTCAGAGGGGGTCTGGGGCCACCAGACACTAGGGCGACGCCCCCCCCTCCTGGGCCGCGCCGCCACCATGTGTGGGCCCCCTGTGGCCCCTCTCTGGCAGTTCCCGGGTGTTCTGGAAGCTCCCGGAGATTCTAAGATCTTTGGTGTTGATTTCGTCCGATTCCGAGAATATTCCTTACTAGGATTTCTGAAACCAAAAACAGCAGAAAACAGGAACTGGCCCTTCGGCATCTCGTCAATAGGTTAGTTCCGGAAAACGCATAATAATGACATATAATGTGCATAAAACATTAAGATATCATCTATAATGTGGCATGGAACATAAGAAATTATCGATACGTCGGAGACGTATCATGGGGCTGAAAGGTTTTTAATGAGGCGGGCTTGTGACGCTGCAATATAGCATGGTTGAAATAAAAAAAATAGTGATGACAAATGTTCTTCTCTTATTTACAAGCAACGCTCGGGGGTTCGAACCCGCAAATTTACAACATAGTCGATTTGGACACACTTGGCAATATACCCGCTTTGGTTTCACAAAAACCTCGCGAAAAAATAGTATTCTTATGTTACCCCAGACACTCGGGGGCTAAGATGAAAATTACAATACAACCAGAAGAATCTGCTTTGACTCCTTAGATTTCTCGCAACATTTTACAACAAGACATGATAATATAGCACACAAAAAAATTGTCCTCACAAGGACCCGACATTTAAAACAAGATATATGACAAGTACATATACACAACATTGCGTCTTGGCTCAAACCAATATAAATAATTCATATATCAACCTATCTATATTTTTTCTTGAAGCACGCATCCGTTGCGTCGAATCATCGTATCGGTATTCTTTGAAGAAAGATCGAGGTGTCCACCTTGAGGAGTTCATCAATCATCTTCTCGACGACAGGTGACACGACCGCATTGTGCCGATCAATATTCACCTTCATCTTCGACATCTTGAGAAGAAAACCATCGACAACCTTATCAAGATCCAACTTCGAGTGGCAAATCTTCAGCCAGATCAAAGCAAATTTGGGACCATCCACCATCTAAGACTTCACGAAGTCGTGGATATTGCGCACATATTTAAACTTGTCCAAAAGTTGAGTAAAATTCTCGGGTTGAGGTTTGCGAGGAAACATGGCATTATATACCATGGCCAAGGTACTGTTGCAGAAATCAAGAAATTCTTGAGTCTGGGTGGCACGATCCTGAAACTGGACAATACGACGACAACGAGTCTCGTCCGCCCAAAAATCAATATCATTGGCTCTCGCAAGACGAAGAAGGCTATCAACCCGCAAATTTACCCTATGTTCCTCAGCAGCAGTATCCAGAAATGCACCTGTGAGAGATAAAGAAAAAAATCAATATAGCACATTTATAAACACAGAAGAACAATGCGAAAGAGATAAGATAGAAATAACGCACCAGCCATATCTTTGCTTGCATCAGTCATGAGGTCGAGCATATAATTTTCGCCTTGAGCAGATCGAGCAGTGTTGGAAGGCGCAGCTTCTTTCAGTTCAAGAGATTCTTGCGCCCGACGAAGAGCAATTTGTTCATGATCCGAGGATTTCCGCTATTGCTCCAAAGCCGTCATGGTTTGCTTCTTCATCGACTCAAGCTGCTGTCGCAAATCGGCTACCTCCTTTTTGATCGAGTCAGGTTACGACGAAATATCCAAGGAAGCACTTTCAGGTATTTTTGTAGAGTGCGAGGCAGTAGGGGATGTGTCGGATTATCCAACCCCGATATAATTGCCAAAAATCAACTGGAAAGCAAAAAATTATCGAAATCAATCATTCGGCAAGGCAAATTTTCCATTCATGGCCATACTACATTACATAAAGGAGTTTTTCCTAATTACGGCTCATAAGGCACTTACACAAATGGTCGGGAGCAGCAAAAAGCGAAAATATCTACACAAGAAAAGGAGTACAAGTTCGTCTACTTGACCTCCGTGTGGGTAGTACTGGCGGAGGATGAAGACCTTGGATCAAGGATGGCGACGAGTTTCTTCGTGAAGAGTTTGGCATCCTTCACCAGAACCTTCCACTTCTCGTTGTTCAAGCCCCTGACAGCAGCAACTTTAGCCCTGTCGACCTTTTGGCCATTGGCCTCCACAAGAGCAAGTCCTTCGACTCCAATCTTCAGGCTTGCTTGGCGATGCACCAAGGCTGGATCATCTTTTCCAAGGAAGTGCTTGACGAGTTGGTCAAACCTCTCGGGTCTTTGGGAAAAAGTGAGGGAAGATGCGCCAAACGCAGTCTGCGCAGACGTCAAGCACTCGCGCGCCAGGGAGCACTTCAACTCGAGGACGGTGAGACTATCCAGGAGACGATCTTCATCCAAATCTTGGTTCCTGGTATAGTGCTCACCAATCTTCCCTGCTGAAGAAAGGAAAGATTTTATCAATATAGACATAACACCAACACAACGCAAGTAAAAGGACAAAGGGAGAGGTAGTATTACTTGAAAATCTGGAGGATTGCGTCTCGAAGCGCGCAATTATGTCGTTTTCCCGTTGGACGAGCTTGGCTTCCTTGTCGCTCAAGGCATCTTTGGTGCCTTGAAGTCTCTGTCGAAGATCTTCGACATCAGCAGCTTCTTTTTCAGCCTTTTTGCGAGCTTTCTCGCTGGCTTTAAGCTTTTTCTCCAAATCGTTGGCGCGCTCCTCAACAATACTCAATGCCTCTAGGAGAAAGAATGGATGAGGACACAACACAAGAAAGAAACACCTGAAGCATTGGGTGTAATAAAACTTTACCTCTCAGATATTTAGCTTCATCGTGGAACCCGATAAAACGGGGGCCTATGTCAACCGTGGTGGTTTTTTTGTCTCGCAAACGGTGGTATACGGTAAATTTCACCATCAAAGTGATGGTTTTATGCTATTCACTCCTTCCTCTAAGATGTTGTTCGGTACTCTCTTTTTTTGGTACAGTGTTTTTAGGTGAATCATTTAGAGGAAGTGATTAAGTGATTTTCTTAATAGAGTTTTCAATGTAAGGAACATAATTGTAAACAAAAAGTAATCAAATTATTTCCAACTTTCAGAGCTAAAATCCTGAATCAATATGTATGAATGACAAGATGGTACTTTTCAGTGCTTTTTTCACGGGCCGAGCTGGGCCCGTTGCGGGCTTTTTTCGCGTGCTGCGGGCCGGCACGCCAAAGCCCGGCCCGTTGGGCAGTGTCCAAGTGCACCAACCTTGGATCGAAAATCAGATACTAACCCTTTCCAGAGGAAAGAAAGAAAAAAAAGAAAACTAGAACCCTAGGCCTACCATGTCGTCTCTGCTGCGCTCGCCGGCCACCCGCCGCGCTCTCTCGGCGGTCTCAACGAGAGGACCACAGGGGGCTTCCTTCCGCCGTGCCCCTTCGGTGGCAGCCCCCGCCTTCGGAGGAGAGTGGGGAGCCACCGTTCGCCGAGGTCTCGCGTTCCCGACCTTGCCGCGCCGCCACCTCGGCGGACCTCCTCTGCCCGGCGTCCAAGCCACTACTCCTTCCCCCGCCCAGGTGAGGCTCCACTCTTGGTTGTAAATGTGGTCTTCTTGGTATTGCTGTCCCAAATTTCGATTATTTATTTTCTATTGGAAAACTCAAAAAACGATAGTAGGGCATGAAATTCATATTCCAGTTCAGTATCTGTTGTTCCATAAAGTATTGAGGATTATTCTCTTGAAATACCCTTTTCCAACTGCTGATATCCATGACGGTGCAAAGAGTTATATGCATACTGTCACGGGTTAGTGCACCCACATCACAGTTTGACCTCAATTGCAGTCCACCTGAAGATCAAGGTGCATGTATAATCTGGAATTGCATTGCATAAACTACATACTGAATTGAGAAGAACTAAAACTTCCATTCAATGAAGTATCTTGATTTGAACAAAGACTCCAAGAGTAGTGCAAGTAGACAAGTTTTAGTGACTAGTGCAAGTAGGCAAAGAGTAGTGCAAGAAAATAAGCCATCTGCTCCTCCAGCTTATCATTCTTTTGAACTACAAACTCATACTATCCTGAGAACTAACACAGTTGATCTCAGTACAAGTTGATGTCAAAAGGTACTGCAGACATCTAAAACATAGCATGGAGAGAACAATTTTACTACTCCATAGAAACAGTGGCTTACTTACTTGCAGCTAAGTACAAACAGTGGCTTCATACACCAAACTAGAATATTAATAGTCCTTAAATTAGATAAATGGACTTAGCGGGGAGTACACTATTGGTGGAATATTATCAGTGCTAATCCTTTTTACCAATGTAGTACTGAGTTTTGCTTCCTTGAAATGTTCTGATTAGCAGATGCATTTCTCATATCTGAAAAGCAAGTAATTCAATAGTGGTGAAATAAAGCTATTACACAGATAGAGGAAGTATACATAATTTCCACTAAGCTATGGGGTAAATTATTGTGGCTACAACAGGCAAGGCTAATTTCATTTCCTATTGGCAAATATCTAGCGGTGCAGTTGGGCAACAAACATAATTAAATTATTTTCTCTTATTTGCAAGAACGGGAAGCAAAAAAGGAGCCAATTTTTTCATCCAAAGACAAAATCTCATCCCATCCTCACAAAATGTCTCACAAAAAGTGAATAGAGGGAGTACTATAGTTGAACGATGCTGGAAGCTGGAGTAACAAATATTACAGATCCATGTGACAAGATGAGCTCACCTAGGAAATAGTTGACAGTAAACACTTCCCTGAACAACCAATTAAGCATCCTGAAAGACAAGGCAAATTAGTCAAAACAGACAAGCCAGTCCACATATCAGGATGTACTGTAGATCAATCATATGAGGACTTTAATGTGACAACTACGATGACATCGGTTAAGCACCGCAGTTAAGTCCATTTTATCAGTCTCACCATTCATCAAGCAGCAACTCATCCGTGTCACATTCTTGCGATGCTACTTTCTAAGATTCATCCACGAGAGAGCCGGAAACAATACAAAACCAAACACAGTTCCTTTCTACGTGACACCATGCATTCTCCTCTACGCGCGTCTGAAATAGTTTAGCTAATCTGGCTGGATGAGTTTGCAACTTACTGAGTCGTCTCTAGACATATATTAATGTGTAAGGACAGCAGCTATCTTGGCTTGAAACAGAGGAACCAAATCTAATCCATGAACCAAACACTTACTGTTTTATCGGCCATCGCTGCAATAACTGATGACCAAGATGTAGTCAGCAAACAGATCCATTACAGGCAATAATCTGAACCGACAACCAAGAATGGCATACAGGACCTGGGCTTCAATGATGGTAGATGGGAGAGGAGAGTCCGAGGGTGGTTAGCCCGGCAGATGGGAGAGCTGCTACTGGAGGAGGGGACGGCATGCTCCGTGAGCTCGGGGCGCTCCCATGGATTATGAGTCTAACGACTAGTCTTGTGACTAGTCTATGAGTCCTAACTTGACTGTCGACTAGCTTTCTCGACTCGACTAGTTCATAGAGTCGAGCAGTCGAGCGACTAGTCATGGACTAGTCTAGACTAGTCGTGGTAATTCAACTCGATCAACTCAATTTGGGCATGAACAACTGTCCAGAGGTACCGGTGGATAACTGTCTAGGTTATAGTATTATTATGTTACATAACTTGTGTTGAACTTATGTTGATTTTTAGTTACTCCCTCCGATTCAAATTAATTGACTCAACTTTACCTAGATACGGATGTATCTAGATGTGTTTGTTAACTAGATACATCCGTATGTAAGTAAAGTTGAGTCAATTAATATGAATCGGAGGAATACTAAATCCCCTATTTGGTTGCTACATACGATAGTATTTTGTACTAGCTACTGTCAGAGTACATGCGACTAGTCGAGCACTAGTCTAGACTAGTCACGATTAGTCTATGAGTCGGTACCCCAACGACTTGGCTTGACTTTTCGACTCGTAATCCTTGGGCGCTCCCCGGCTGCGAGTGCCTCCCGCAGCGATCCGACGGCCAGCAAGTTGCCCTGCACCGGCGATGGGGATGACTTGGAGAATAGCGGAAAAGGGGGATGAAGGAGCTGACAGGGGGGGCTGCCGGCGGTTTGGCTGTTCCTGCTGGCAGAGCGGCAGCAACGACCGTCTGCCCGCTGTAGAGACAAGAAGAGAGGTCCGGTTAGACCTTAGGGTCGAACGGGTGAGGTTCATAATGACTTATTTTTTGCGGGATGGCCCCTTACCGTAATGGTAACAGAATCCAGGTCCGGTCCAGCAGGTCAGTGGGCCGAACCGGACCTGTTGCATCTTGAGCTATTCTATGGACTACCCAGATGTGTTAACCGGCTTTCCCAATTATCCATTGGGCCAAATGCTTGTTGTCATAAGTTAAATCCTATCCGTGGTTTCAAGTTAATAGGTTGAAGCTTATGGCCTCTTTGGTTTGCAGGATTTAAAAAAAGCATGAATACGAGAAGCACAGGAATATAATGTCAATGACACATAGAATCCTAGAAGAATAAAAAATGCATGAATCGTTAACATAAGTTTTATGGTTGCACTATAGGAAAAAACGAGGGAAATTTCTATTGAGTTTGACTACGTGTCATATTTGTCATAGGTACGGAGTACATGGGAATTTTTCCAAGAGGTCTAATTACTTTATAAAAATCCTATGGATTGGAATTCTACAAAATTCCTTTAGGAATCTTTTGTACCAAAGAGACCCTTAATAAACTGGATTATCTGGTATGTTATTTTGAACATGCTCTTTTATGAATTTTCCATTGGGCCAAGGTATTGCTGCAGTTCATATCATTCATTGGTTGTCTCTCATTATAGCTTCTAGCCAAACCACCAAACAAATGTTGAATATTACTTGCATTTTATATTAGATTGTAAGCACATTTTTTACCACTTTCAAAGGAAAAATTAGCTAGTGGACACTGGACAAGAACAAATGACCCACAGTTTCTACACTATCACAGATCTGGCAGGTTTTACCTCCATGTCAGCCTTTTCCACTTATAATTTCTTCTTAGGTTTCATTGTTCACTAGTGGGCCACATGGAATTTTTATTTTTTAGAGGTACATTTATTTTCTTGAAGAATATATGTGGAAAGTTATGATCTATCTACTCATCTGATTGTAGCATCCTTCGTGTTTGTGAGAGTGATGTTTGAACAATCAAGTTTTATGTCTTCCCACATGTTTGACAGTGGCCACAGAAACCCTGATGGGTCTCTATTGTTTGAACAACCTAGGATATGTTTGACTGGGTTGATGATACAACAATTTGTCCTCCCTATACCTGGTTTCTTTAACCTTTTTCTTTTCCCCAAGTGAAGAAGGTATCTTGAGCTTTAATGACAACTTCTCCCCTGAGAGGAGTGTTTTCTTCTTATTAGTTTTTACCATGTGCCATTTCATTTGTCAATTTCCACAACCATTTTCTTAACGCTGTGTTTGGATGCACAGAATTGGGCCTTGGAATTGAATTAAATGGAATACCAAAACCAAGGTGGAAAGGAAATGGTCTTCAGTTCAATTCTGTTGTTTGGGTGTGCATGGTATTTGTTGTTAGAATAAAAGGGTGGCACTCAATTCGAATTCTTGGATGTACACGCAGTGGAATTGAATGTTCCGTTAAGTTTAGACAATATAAACTTTTGTACACATATGAAAAATAGTGTGTAAATATTAAAATGTTTATATAATTTTCACACATAATAACATTAAAATAAACGGAATAAGGTGGAAACTACAACACGCATGAACAACTTCAAATGTCATAAATATAGCTGGATTTCTCTCTCAAACCTGCAAAGTTGGATGAGGTTGCAGGGTCTGCTACTCTGCTCATTCTTGGTGTAGTAGTCCAGTGATGTAGAATTATGAAACATATCAGAATCTAGAACATGATAATTCTGTACGTCCTACATTTTGGTGAGTGAAAAGAACTAAAAATACTTTTTTGATACTTCCAATCTATTGCTGATGCTCAGCCTATCTTTTCACACATCAATGCCTACAGAATGGTGATACAGCTATATGATGAGCTGCTAAATTGAACACATGTCAGGGTGTGGCCTTTGACAATGCAGATCCAATCTGACACATGAGCTGATATACTGGACTGCACTCCTTGTCGCCACGGGACCTGACCTTCATCATGTAGCTGTCCAGGGTTGAGTTCACACCCTTCCAGATCTAATCCGCACCTTGTGAATCAAGTCAGAGAGAGTACTGCAGTCACGTCAGCTTGTTCCGCTGTAAAGGTGAGTGTAGCTCATCAGCTCCATCGAGAGGAACCGAACGGGAAGAGAAAGCATGGCAGGACGATGTGGATGGGGAGAGGAGGGCGGGGAAGGGGTGAGGAAGACGAGGGAGGGGACGAGCTTATCAGAGCTGCCGGGAAGGGGTGAGGAAGACATGCGAGGCAGAGCTCCCGAGAGAAGAAGACTCGCTCTCTCACGACGAAGCAGTACGCGGGCGTTTCCGAGCTCGCTCCCTCGGAATCTCACCAGGCGGAGCGGACACACGCGGGAGGTGGGCTCGGAATGGCGCTGAGTTTCCAAGCCTCAGTTCCAAGGCCCACCCAAACATCCAAACTAGGCATAGCAAATTCTAATTCCGATTCCAAGCCCCAATTCTGTGCAACCAAACACAGTGTAAGGGTAATGTTCGTCGTTCTTGATTCCAGTATTGTCATGGTACCTTTATCAGATGAAAATACACATGAAGGATTTTTCTTGTGGAAATTTGTTCTTGCAACCACTTTAATATTTTCACAACATGTTTAATACCATTCGAAGTCCATTCTGTTTGAAGGATTTTCTCCATCTGCATTATTGTTGTGCAAATTTAACCCCTTTGTATGAGAAAAGAATGAACTTTTATCAGAAATCCCGAAACTACATGCCATAATCAAGTTTCTGGCAATAATGATGTTTAAACGTTTGAGGTGCCTCACTTACAGCTAGCTTACAATACTATGTGAACTATGTTGGTGGTATGCAGGTCGATCAGTTACGTCAGAGTATGAAGCAACTAAAGGATACTGTGGATAAAGGATTTGTTATATATGGATCCGTCAGACTGTAAGTTATAATTACTAATTTACTTAAGTACACTTGCTAACAGTGAAACTGGCATCTCATTATATATTGAAAACAATTGAATGCTCAGTGTTGTTGAGGACTGCAAGCCAGAAGGTGCTTTTCGCCAGTGGTCACGGTTGTACAGTGCTATTCTTTTGCTTTTGCTTGTCGAACGAATGATCAAGTGAGTGAAGCAAGGATAATCGGTATTCCCCCTGCTTGCCTTTTGAATACTGAAACATCCTGCTTCGACTTATGAGAAACCTTGCTTGCACTAGTGCATTTTAATATAAGTACAATTAATTGCTGACGGTCATGAAGTGTCTTTACTGTCTCGTGCAGATCTTAATTCGACTTTGGGGATGAAGGCATTTTAAGGAAACTTGTGCTATGCTGCAGCGGTTTAAAACTTTAAATCAACGCACTGAAACTTGGTCTACCTTTCTACCTCTGGTGTTGCTGTATTGTGAGCCACTATGTCACGACCCAGCCCAAGGCCCATGACAAGACCAAGGCCCAACCCAAGATGGCGAAGGAAGAGATGATGGCGTCGGCTACTTATCTCCACAAAGAGCGCCGCCTCCAGACGAACTGATTGGATGAATGTTCCCCGAGGGTTCGTCCCTCCGATCCATCAGGATCTGTAACTCAGGATTTGCATCGAACTGTAGGAGTTTTGTAAGAACCCTAAGTGAGATCATAACACCTGGTATCAGAGCCACCAACCACCACCCCCAAATTTTTTCTCCGATCCTAATTCCGAAGCGAATCCGGTGGTATCAGATCTCGATCTGCTGCTACCGGGCCGGCGACGGTTGATCGAGGAGAGTTGGGTACACCCTGGCGCCGAAGAGACCCACGGTGGCGGAGCGAAGGATGTCGGAGAGCCTCGCTGCCGCGGCGGAAGCCACCAACGCCAAGCTGGACTCCCTCGCCGAGCAGTTCGCCGGCTTGGCGTCGTGGATGAAGTCCATGGACGCCTCGGTCGCCGATCTCTCGGCGGCGACCACCACGCTCAAGCTTCACGCGGAGGATGCCGCTGCGAGGCTGGGCGTCATCGAGTCGCGGCCGCCACCACAACCTCCAACGCCCGTGCAGCTGCCTACTACACCGCTGCAGGGCGCGGCGGCAGCGCGACGGCCCGATGGGCACGGCAACGACATTTCGACACGGGGGTACAATCACGAGGCCTCCGGGTCTCGCCGATTTCCCCCGGACAATGGTACGATCATCGTCACTGATCCACATCCTGCATACATGCATACCATGAAGAGGATTCATATGATCGACCTAGGAATCACACTCGCTATACTTCTACTCCTAAGATGGATTTCCCCAAGTTCGATGGCACCGATCCCACTATTTGGAAGGATAACTGTGAGATGTATTTTGAGATCTACGGCATCTCTGACATGATGAAAGTAAAATTTGCCATGCTAAATTTTGTGGGGAACGCAACGCTGTGGCTCAAAACAGTGCAATCTAAACAATATATCATCCACTGGAACGACTTATACAAAGCTGTAGAGTCTTATTGGGGCAAAAACAAATTTAATTTGTTCATGCGCCAGATCCTTACCATTAGGCAGTTAGGAAATGTAGAGGTATACACAGAAAAATTCAATCAATTGAAACACCAAATCCTCCTGCATGACCCTAGCACTAGTGAGGTCTTCTTTGTGGAGCGTTTCATCGCAGGCTTAGCTGATGAATTACGCGCCGCTGTTCTGTTGCATTTACCTGAAGACGTCGATACTGCGAGTCTCTTGGCCCAATTGCAGGAAACGGAGCAGGAAAATGTTCGGCAACAACAACACCACTCGTCGTCGTCCTCGCGCACCAATCACCGTACCTTCCATAATACGGACAAGGCCAAGTATTCAAGCCGTGGGGATGAACAGAAGAAGCCGGAAGCACCACGCTGGGATGCCAAGCTGGAGGCACTCCGCGCCTTCCGCAAGTCGAGAGGAGAATGTTTCACTTGCGGTGAGAAGTGGAACCGCACCCACAAGTGTCCCACTCAAGTGCCTCTGCATATTCCGGAGGAATTGCCTGGATGCACTACCACCGCACCCGGACCCGTGGTCCGATGGCGAAGCCAGTTCGGGCGACGAACTCATGTGCGTCGACATCGCGGCGATCGCGGGCTCTACTCCAGCACGGCGCCGCACCATTCGTCTCCACGGGCACGTGGACGAACACGAAGTTCTTATCCTCGTCGACTCGGGCAGTGGTGCCTCCTTCATCGACACTCGTCTTGTCGACAAACTCCACGTCTCGCCTCAACCTTGTGAGCCGTCCCAGTTCGTCATCGCCAATGGCGACACCATGGTCAGCGACAAGATGCTGCCTAACCTGACATGGCGCACCCAGGGGCATACCTTCCAGCAGGACATGAAGATCTTACCATTGGGCTGCTATGATATTATTCTGGGAGCAGATTGGCTCGAGGAATTCAGTCCAATGTGGGTGCACTGGCGCAATCGCCGCATGCGTTTCCAGCATCGCGGGCAGCGCATTACCTTGCAAGGCATTCAGGAGGAGCACACGCCAGGCCATCAAATCACTGCCCGTCAGCTCCAAGGCCTGTTGCGTCGGGGTGCAATTGCTGAATGTGTTGAAGTGCGACCAGTACACCAACAGGGCAGTCTGCATACTTTGGAGACTGCAACAGACGAAGGGGAGCACCCATTGATAGCTCCTGTGTTCACAGCTTTTGCAGACCTCTTTGTGCCCGCTGCCGGGCTACCTCCTCGTCGTCAGCACGATCACCGCATTCCGCTTGTACCAGGAGCTCAACCAGTTAATGTGCGACCATACGGGTATGCGCCTCATCAGAAGAATGAAATTGAGCGCCAAATACACCTCATGCTGCAGCAAGGTATCATATGGCATAGCTCCAGCCCCTTTGCCTCTCCGGTTCTGTTGGTCCGTAAAAAAGATGGAACATGGAGATTTTGCATTGACTATCGGCAACTTAACTCCATCACCATCAAGCATAAGCACCCCATACCCGTGGTGGACGAGTTGCTTGACGAGCTGGCAGGAGCTCGTTGGTTCACCAAACTCGACCTATCATCAGGGTACCATCAGCTCCGAGTGGCAGAGGGTGACGAGTACAAGACGGCTTTCCGCACTCATCAGGGCTTGTACGAGTTCTTGGTCATGCCTTTCGGCCTCACCAACGCTCCAGCAACATTCCAGAGTGTGATGAACTCGGTTTCGAGAAGGTGCTACGCAAAGGAGTCTTGGTGTTCATGGACGATATTCTTGTCTACACCACAACTGTGGAGCAGCATGCCAAGCAGTTGACAGAAGTGTTCCAAGTTCTTCGCGACCAGCAACTCACCTTGAAACGCTCCAAGTGTTCTTTCGCCAAGCAAAACCTGGAGTATCTTGGACACGTCATTGGCATTAACGGCGTGGCCACGGATAGCTCCAAAATCACAGCCGTCAAGGATTGGCCTAGACCCAAAAACCTGAAGGAGCTCCGGGGATTCTTAGGGTTGACGGGCTATTACCGCAAGTTCATCAAGCACTATGGTCTCATCAGTAAACCCCTCACTCAAGTGTTACGCAAAGGAGAGGTGTACCAATGGACACCAGTCACGGAAGAAGCCTTTCAGGCGCTGAAACGGGCACTTGTGCAGGCTCCGGTCCTCGCTCTCCCTGATTTTTCTCAACAGTTTGTCGTGGAAACTGATGCCTGTCAATCTGGCGTGGGAGCAGTGCTCATGCAGCAAGGGCACCCCGTTGCCTACCTCAGTAAGGCTTTGAGTCCACGCAATCAAGCGCTCTCAACCTATGAGAAGGAGTGCCTCGCTATCCTTATGGCGGTCGATAAGTGGAGATCTTATTTGCAACACAAAGAATTTGTTATTCGTACAGACCAGAAAAGCCTCCTACATCTGACTGAACAGCGCCTCGGCACAGGAATGCAGCACAAGGCCTTCGTCAAGTTGATGGGACTGCAGTATACCATCCAGTATAAGAAAGGCATCACGAACGCGGCTGCAGATGCTCTCTCTCGTTGCCAACACTCCTCTGAATTGCTAGCTATATCAGCAGCTGTTCCTTCATGGCTGGATAAATTGGTCAGTGGGTATACTGATGATGCATCAACAAAGAAGCTATGGACTGAGCTGAGTCTCTCCGGCACGAATGCTGAAGGGTTTGAACTGCGAGATGGCGTTATTCGTAAGAAAGGCAGAGTGTGGGTGGGAGGAAATTCTGTAGCACAGCAGCACATCTTGCAAGCCCTACACGACAGTGGTATTGGTGGACATTCTGGAACTTTGGCCACCTACCAGCGTATCAAGAAACTGTTTGATTGGCCAAACCTGAAACAATCAGTTCATGATTTCGTCCAGTGCTGTGACACTTGTCAGCGAGCCAAGGCGGAGCATACGAAACTGCCAGGGCTGCTGCAACCTCTTCCAGTTCCACCATCTGCCTGGCACACCATCAGCCTCGACTTTATCGAAGGGTTTCCCAAGTCAAATGGCCATGATGTGATTCTGGTCGTCGTCGACAAGCTCACCAAGTACGGCCACTTCATTCCCCTGAAGCATCCATATACAGCTTTACAGGTCGCCCAGGCGTTCATGGACACCATCTATAAGCTCCACGGTCTTCCTCAGTGCATCGTGTCAGACAGGGATAATGAGGTGACCCGGCATACCACTTCATGGTGTAGTATGCAAGTCTGATATAACACCAATGAAACACCGTTCCACTAGTATTATATCGCTCAGAGTGGTACAACAGAAACATATGCGGGTCCAAGGCATGTCTATAGAATTACAACACCGACTCTGTTACATAAGATCATCATAGCCTCCTACTTTACAATGAGGTAAAACCGCAAATAAACTCCGGAAGATCGACTCGTAGTCCAATCCTATCACGAACTCTATTTGTAGAGTATTTAACTAGCTAAAGAGGCTAAGAATAGATTCTAGCTAAATAGGAGCTAGGTTTAGGAAACTAGTTCCTTTCTATTGCTAATCTAGGTTTTCTCCTTGCTGGATGTGGTATCTGACTCTTCTGACAAGTTCCTGTCCCTTGAAGTAGTTGTTGACTCCTCGGTCTTCTAGTTGCACTGTAGATCCTCCTTCGTGGCCTCCGTATCTAAGCAGGGGATTTAAGAGTGGGATGAGTACGAGCGTACTCAACAAGTTCATTATAGGAAAGAGGTGTTTATTGCACTAGCTACGACATTAGACCGGAAAGTCTAATACCAATGCAGAGTTTTCATAATCATTTCTTCAAGAGGTTGCTTTTATTCGGAAGAGCTATGTCCGTCGGCCTTCACCGGTTTACTAGAACTTCATGGAGCTCCTTTCCGGCAGCGTTCGCAGTTCCATATCCCGGAACGGGGAGTGACAGGTCACGGTTCTTTACACTCTGCAGAGGTGTGTTGCTTTACCCATAAGAGATCTTAACCTTGGTGCCAACCGGGCAATTGTTCCCGTCCACACTTCCTTTGGTGTGAGGCCCGGTATAAGGTCCAGCCAATCATGTTCCTCCGCTACCTCGAACACCCACCCTTTGTTGCATACCCCGACCCTGGGTCCTCGTCGGTCCTCTTATACCACTTAAGGATGGACCCCGACCACGACAACAGCTTGGGACTCGTTAACCAAACTCCTTCGCCGGTAGCTGCAACCCATCATAGACCGCAATACCGTGGGGACTTTAGGCTTCCCCGGCCCACCGCTTGCACTTCGAGCGACAAGTGTCTACGGACTATGCCGTGGGGACCTAAGGCTTCCCCAGCCTACAGACTTGCCCCGACGGATACAAGTGTCTACGGTAAAGCGCATCCGTTGATGAACGAGAGGTGGAAACACTTTTGACTACTCCGTCCCACTCCGGATCTTATGGTTAACACGGATATTACGGCACAAGAATCACTGGCGACATTTGTTGTTTAATCCTAGATGGATATAAGCCCGTGCAATGGAACCTCCACCATATCAACACAATCCATGGTTCCATTGCCCACCACATAGTCATATTCATAGTTATGAAAGTAGTGGTTTTGATTTTTTGTGCAATAGTGATAACCATAATACTTTGCAAGTAATTTGATAAAAATACTCAAATGACATGAGCAAGTGATGAACTTGCCTTTCTTGGCTGCAAGATTATGCAGACAAGGTCTTCGATACGCAATAACTCCAAATTCTGAAATAGCATCATACGTCCCAAGTAAGGACGATGTTTAAAAGATTGGCAAGGATGCAATAATGCATAAGAATGAGATGCAATCGCTCTAAGCGTGTCCTAACCCCGATGATTTAGGATTATTGAGTGGTAATGATTGGTTTTAGGGTGTGTTGCACTTTTAGAGTGATTCACATACAAGGTTCTTACTCGAGTGTGATTAACTTGGTATTATAAACAGGTAGATAATAAAGCGTAATAATCAATTGAACACACAAAGAATGATAATTGGCATAATGTTAACAAGTAAAGAACAGTGGTCAGTTTTAGTACTATATGACATGGTTAATGATTAATTATCATATACTTCAAAAGAATAACTTTTGAAGAACATGTTCTTAGATAAAGAACAAGTATGGTAATTAGGTTGGGTTTCTATGGTTGACTATGGTTTCAGGGAGTTGCTGGAGTAAATATTAGGTGGATCCCAACAAAGTTGGATTCATCAACACCTAAGGCTTGTAAGGTTAAGATAAGCCTAGATATCCTAAGCAAATCATTATACATGGTTGTTGTCAAGGTTGGTTTATCTTGCTAGTGATAGTTGGCTAGGGTTTATAGGTCCTTATAAGCAGGGTTGGTGATGATTCCTTATTTTCTTCAAAAGAATAACTTTTGAAGAACATACTTCTTAAATAATAAGATGTATATCAATTAGGTTGAGGTTGTTTAGGTTTGCTATTTCATTTCCTAAGTAAAGAATTATTGGCTCCTAATTAGGATGGTTCATAATTATGAAGTACTTGTAGGGTTTAGTGGCCTATGGTTAAATATTGGGCCTAGATGCTATTTGGGTTCATCACAATGGTGTGATGCTAAACATGGATGAATAAGGATGATGGTTTTGACAGTAGAAGCTAGGGTTTAAACTTGGTTGATCCTACTTGATCAACTGGGTTTAGTGATATGCATACATGGAATACTAATTGGCTAGTGATAGGGTTCTACATTTTATGTGGACATAGGTATGTCTTTTGGTTGCTAATGGTGGCTCTATGATTTGAATTAAAGTACCATGATCACCTGTTCTAACCTTGGGTTTAGGTGAGAAACAAATTAGAGTTCACATATAATAATGGAACTAGGGTTCCTAATTAATTTAGGGTTTTAGGAGTTCAACATGAAATGATAGGGTTGTAAAATTATTCCATATGGAATTAGGGTCTGCTAATTACCCTATAATTATTGGATTAATAACTTCATTGATAAAGTTGAAGTTATTAATAAATTTGAAAT
The DNA here is from genome assembly GCF_022539505.1 of Lolium rigidum. Taxonomy (NCBI): domain Eukaryota; kingdom Viridiplantae; phylum Streptophyta; class Magnoliopsida; order Poales; family Poaceae; genus Lolium; species Lolium rigidum. The sequence continues at coordinate 52,397,833 of NC_061509.1, forward strand.
AAATAAAAAAATATTAGATTTGATATTTTATTATTTTTAAATAATTAATAATTAAGGTATTTATTAATCATGGTTTTAAATCCTCCTAATAAGGATTTAATAAGTTAATAGAAAAGGAAAACTAATTTTAATGTTTTCCTTATTTACTTACTGGTTTTTATTTATTTTATGAGATTTTTACTAATTATTGAATTTTAATTGGATTTGGAATTAAAATTAAAGGCTTAATTAACAAGTATTAAATAAGTAAATTTTTATTAAAAATAAAAATTTCCTTTTATATTTTTATTGGATAGAGTTTTCTTTTCTAGGAATTTTAATATCTCATTTATATTTTTCTGACTTAATTTGGATTTTCTAAATTTATTTGAAGTTGCAGTAATTTACAGGATTTAAATTTAAAACAGGATTGACTAAAGCTACCCGGGATTCTACCCAAACAGCCACTGGCTGGTGGGTCCGTGTCCACGCTGGAGGCCACATGGCGCCGAGGTGGCAACCTTGTGCCTTACCGGCGGCCAGTCGTCGACGGCGCCGGCGTTGGAGGCCTCCCGCGGACCCGTGCGTGTGCTCAATCGCGAGAGGACATCTAGGCGAACCTAATAGTGGTGGAGCCGCCGGCTAATCGTCACCGGAGCTTCGCCGGCGACGAGGCCGAGCGGAAAAACTTGCGGGTGTACGGTGCTGGGGCGTTGCAGGATGCTAGGGAGAGGATTATGATGCTCGGGAGGTTCAGTAGCTCACCAGGAGCCTGATGAGCTAGGTGGCGAGGCGAGGGGAGGTCGCAGTCGCCGGGATTGCTCGATGCCGGCGTCGGAGAAGACGACCTGGCGCAGTCGATTGGAGGCGCGTTAGCTCGATTGCTTGCACACGGTGACCATGTCGAGGACGGCGGTTCCAACGGTGGTCACGGCGAGGCCTGGGGAGGTCCCCATCGGCGGCGATGGTCGAGGTCTGGGCACGCTAGGGTTTCGATCTGGGGCGGAAATTGGGCAGAGGAGGAGAAATGGAGGCGTCTGCTGCGTTTTATAGGGCCTTCAACGTGTGCTGGCGGTCAGCAACGGTGGCGGCGACCGCGGGACGTGGCGTCGGCATCGCGGTGGCGAGCTCCCATGCGTCCAGGACGAAGACGAAGACGACGACGTCTCCTTCGTCTTTATCCCCGCGAATCGTTACGTGGACGTCTGTTGGGCTGAAATGCTGGGTTGCTGGGCTGGCTCGTGGGCTGCGGTGGTGGGTTGTGGCGGCCAGGTGAGCCAGGTATGGTTTTTCTCTCTTTTTCTTTTTCTTTTATCTTCTGTTTCTATTTCTTGTTTTGAATTCTGTTTTGAATTCAGATTTAGATTATTTTCTATCTTGTAGGTATTGCTCATTTAATTCATACAAGGATTAGTCCAGGGTACTGCAAAGTCTTGAGTGGTGTATTTGCAAATTTAAGGTGATATTATATCATTGGTTTTATTATTATTATTGGAATTTGAATTCAAATACCCATATGGACATGAATTTAAATATTATCTTTGAAAATACCCAAATTGTTTCCCAAATGGTAGCTTTCTTACTTACTGATATATAGAGTTGTATTTGGTATTACTTTGCAATAAACAATCTCAAGGCAAGACTTATTTTATAAATTTCAAATAAGAAAGGGATTTAATGATATGATTTCATGTGCTAAATATCTCTAAGGACTTGACCTCCTAATTGAGAATTCTGGTTACTTGCATATGATTTTATGTGAATACTTATTTGTTAAAGTCTTGTAGGTATTATTATAATCCTATTTCAAGGTTGGTACTAGTATCATATTTTAATAACACTTTGAATTTCCTAGAGTAGATATTTCTCTCATCATGGTTTGATCTTGGTTATAGTGATAAGTGGTTGATCACCACTTGTGGGTTTTAACTATAGGATTTAGCACTAGGTGCTTCTTATGTTCATGAATTGCAGCATGAGATATTAATAAGGATGCAATTCTGGTTATGGAGATAAAATTCCACCATATTGCATTGGTTAGGTTTACTCTCTCCAATGCAATGATAAAGTGATTACTTGCTTAATATTTCATGTGCTCTTTTAGTTGCTAAGGTCTGAAGAATTGGTGTTATCTTATACCAATAAACTTTTTATTATTATTCTTAATCTATTGTTGAAGTTACTAAAGTTATTATAGTTCCTTTTTATAGTTAACTTTAGTCATATGGATGGATGGTTTCTCACCCTATTGAGTATGGAGTTCTACTCTAAGGTTTTCTTAGGTTCTTTAATTTATGTAATATAGGGATGGTAGGATTCTACTTATGATCACCATGTGGTTCACAAGTTAAGGTTAGGATATAAGCCTAAGGTTGTTTACTAGTTATCTTCCTATAATTTCATGTGGGAATGAAATCTACTTATTCTAGTAGGGTTTAACTTATCCTCACATACCTCCAGAGCATGATCATGGGTTAGGCATGATCAACTTGTTCTTAATATCTCTACCTCAAGTTCTTAGGGTTTATGATCATCACTTAATTTATAATGATCAAGGTTTGGCTTCCTAAGGTATCTCTCATTAACAGGTTTCTCACTTCCATGATCAAGCATTGTCTTGATCAACTAAGATATAGCACTTCTATTTTACTTTCTAGACTGGGCCTACTATGGTTGCTTCTAAAGTTTATATCCCAGGAGAATGTCTGAGATATTATATTAGGGTTCTACTTAATCAATGATGATATAATCATCTGGTATATGGATAGTTCTCTCCCTCTCATTCAAGTGTTGCCTCATCTATCTTGAGTATAACTCCATAGCTTGAGTTCTTTCATATAGGAATGGTTTATTCTAGGGTTTATGGTGTACTCCTAATATTTATTTAGGTTGCTGAGCTAAAGATTCAATTGTCTAACTTAGTTGGATTAGTCCAACCCTTATTTCACTAATTCATGGATATAGTCCTATTCCACTTGGTATTGGGTTATCTCACCACTTCAAGATGAAATGGTTAATCTCTCCATACTTTAGTTCAATGATTGTCCTTTATTCTTAAATAGGTAAAGCTAAGATTGGTATGAGTGGTCTCTCTCATTTAGGGAAGAACTTGAATACTAACCTAAGGTTAGGCTCCATAGAGAATGATGGGGTCACCAATATCTATGGTTAATATAAATGGATTCTCTCTCTAGGAAATATGAATAAGATCCTAGGGTTCCTCTTAAAGATGATGATTTGAATACTTGGATGTATATCCAAGGTTTAACTCAAGGTTTGTTAATGCTTCTCTAATAATTATAATAGAACTCTCACCTCTCTAGGTTTGATGTATAATAAATTTAAAATAGAGGATGATATATATTTCTTAGTTGGAACTCCTTGTCTTGCTTCCAAGATTAAGGTAGAATGAATACCATGAGGTTTATGGTAGGATCATAGATTAGTTTGAGACATGGAGAAGATGAGTGAAGAATAGTTTCTCCAATTATTGTTACTTGATTTCCAATTAAATGGATGTTCATATGTTATAGCAAGGAATATCATGTTGTGATCTTTAATAAGATCAAGTAGTTGATCCTTGATTAATAAGTTCTTGTGTTGATTATAATTCCATTTGATCTAACCCCTTAGATCAAATTATCTCTACCCAAAACAAGGTTTTAGCAAAGTCACATTGAGGTTTATAGCGCTTGACTTGATGAGCTACTTCAATTCCACCAAGGTCAAGTGAAACTTCGATATCGTGGATCTGTTTTACTTTAAAGCGCGAAAATTCCCCAGATTTTCTATGCATGAATGCAATGCACACATCTGCTTCCTCTATTTTTGTAACCCCAATACCTGGGATATTACAGTCTCTACCCCTTAAACTAAACTTCGTCCTCGAAGTTTGAACTCTCTCACGTTTCCGAAGTGTGGATCTGTCTTGTGCAGACTACGACTTTTCTCGAACTCCGTGGTGATCTCACTGGATATAATTGAATATATCCCTTGTCCAGATTCTTCCTGGAATCCATTACTGTTTTGTCTCTGAACCATGGTTCTTACTTTGATTCATTGGTTTCTGCCAACTCTATAAGCTTGTTTCCTTTCTCATCGCAGATTCAATGATTGAGACTTCTTCTGGTGCTGCTAGTCTTACTGAGGACTAATTGGATAACATTCTCCTATTTGATAAAATAGGTCTTTGTTTTCCCTTAGTACCAAAACTGCAATAATGGTACTAAGTAAGGTATTTTACATGGAAATGATCATGATGGTTTATTCCTCTAAGAATGGATTAGAGTTTTTTAGTCCATCCAATCATGGTTTATAGTTGATACCTATAACTATTTTGGGTTATTAAGGTTCCATGAAAGGAATCATTCTATTAGTCTGTGGTTCTGGTATGGTCAATTTTCTTCGGTCTCTGGCCTTCTTGAGCTGTAATTGGTCTATGGTATTATCTTCGTCCAACTTCTTTATGCTTAACTTACTTGAGCTTTCGTACTTCCGAGTAAATACTACTCACTTTCTCAAGTTATAGTCCACTTCTTACTTTCTCGAGGTATGAACCTCGGCTTCTGGTCTGACCTTCTTCTGAAAGTATTGTTCAACAGTCTTATGAAAATAAGATCAAACTTCCTCTCAGTTCAGACCTTCTTCTTCTACCTTACTCAAAATATTGAGTTATTGTACATCCAACTCAATCTTTACTCTACCCCTTAGAGTTTTCTTATGCCTTCAACTCCTTTTCTTTCAACTATTGGACTTATGATAAGAATATTGGTCTAGGTCTAGTTTATAATTTATATTCCTCTAAGGTTTTGCGAAGAAACTTTGTGGTGTATCCACTCAATTGTGAACATCCAATATGAATCCTTTGGCTAAATGTTTATAGATCTAGCTATTTGGCTGACAAGATTTTATTTGTTCACAAACTTTTGTTATAACTAATTAAATCGTGGACTATTTGTAATACCAAATGATACCATCTGTGGTTATTACACCAACTGTGGCTATTTGATATCTAAAAAAAATGGATTCTATTATAGGTTCTGATCAACTGGACGAGACATCTTCTACTTTATCTCGCAGTATTGATCCTATACCAATTGTGGTCTTCTGATATCAACTATGGTCTTCTTATATCTGCTATGGTTTCATAAATCATCTTCCTTCATTCCGGGTTTATTTTGCATGAAATCCACTAGCTAACACTATGATTATAGTATCCTAAGTGATTTCCCATGCATTCCCTCTTCTATGTTGACTATGGATCTGCTTGAGCTTCACCATAATCATTATATTTCTTACCTTCATGCTTCTTATGTACTAAAGTACTCCTCGGTTGAGGTAAGCATGAGTTTCTGATTGTACTTCCTTCAGAGTATTGTGGTTACATCGCACAACTTTACTTCCTTTTTCTGATGAACCTTCATCTTGTCTTCAGAATCTTCAGAATTCGTCACTTCCTCACACAAATACCATTACCCTCTAGATCTATAGAATCAAGTCAGAACTTGATATAGCAACATGCACTTGCATATCAAAGTCAAACTTCATGTATGGATCTAATCAAACAATGAAAATCCAATAAAATCCAAGAAGATTCAGCTTTGTGCATATAATACACACCATCATAAACCTGAATATGATAGTTGAGTAAGACATCTCTAAACATCAGGCTCTGATGTGTAGTATATAACACCACATAATATAGGTTTATATCGTGATACTTAGCACGAATATGGGGAGTTCTACTATTTATCTCAATATTTACCTTAATTGCACATTTGCAATGAGATAAACTTGAAACAAAGTGGTCTCGGATAGTTGAAGTTTAACCTAATTTTCTTTGGAAGTATTGACTTAGCTTCCATTTTATTGAGGACTATCTCACATGATATGTCTAGGTTCTAACATTGCTACTCTAAACACATACTATGGAAATATAGCTCCTATACTTCCAAGTGTTTATATTATCATAAGACTATGGTCCTGATGTGCTTGGCACACATCACATGGTTTTGTAACACCAATCTTGCACTATTGTTGAACAACTGGCTACTTATTGTTCTCCTCCTAAAGATTTATGAGGTTCTATTCCATCACATAATGATTCTCAGGTGAATCTTATATGATTACTATTTCTACCATGGAAGTAGACATATTTTATTCCTATCTCTCTTCTTTACCTCCCATGATTGACTCATCATGGTCTATACTACCTCATATGACTCATAGTTATCACTTATTAGCAGTTGTTGCACAAGTTTGGATAATTTACTTACCCATTACTTGTATTGGTATACACCTTCTAATAGGATATCTTGCTTATCTTTGTTATTTGATATAATTTCTATTACAGGGCTGGATAACTCTTACTTAATCATAACATATGTTGGTACACATCTTCCAATAGGATAGCTTCCTTATGGTTGTATCCTCTCTTTGGACTACCATGTATTGTATACCAACTATGATCTACTCATCTATTACTTTAAGGCTTTATTGATGTGCTACATGTTTTGCATTAGCTAACTAACTTCACTTAGGAAGGATGGGTAGGAAATGTTGACTCAAGTGTGTCAGGATTATTCTCAAGTGAATATCCATCTCAAGTCATAAGAAGTATTTGGTTTACCTAGGACAACTTCCTATAGACACTACCAATCCTATAGGTCTCCTTTAAAGGGTTTTAATCCTAGGGTCAAAGCATTTGCTCGATACCAACTGAGGTGACCCGGCATACCACTCGCATGGTGTAGTATGCAAGTATGATATAACACCAATGAAACACCGTTCCACTAGTATTATATCGCTCGAGTGGTACAACGAAACATATGCGGGTCCAAGGCATGTCTATAGAATTACAACACTGACTCTGTTACATAAGATCATCATAGCCTCCTACTTTACAATGAGGTAAAACTGCAAATAAACTCCAGAAGATCGACTCGTAGTCCAATCCTATCACGAACTCTATTTGTAGAGTATTTAACTAGCTAAAGAGGCTAAGAATAGATTCTAGCTAAATAGGAGCTAGGTTTAGGAAACTAGTTCCTTTCTATTGCTAATCTAGGTTTTCTCCTTGCTCGGATGTGGTATCTGACTCTTCTGACAAGTTCCTGTCCCTTGAAGTAGTTGTTGACTCCTCGGTCTTCTAGTTGCACTGTAGATCCTCCTTCGTGGCCTCCGTATCTAAGCAGGGGATTTAAGAGTGGGATGAGTACGAGCGTACTCAACAAGTTCATTATAGGAAAGAGGTGTTTATTGCACTAGCTACAGCATTAGACCAGAAAGTCTAATACCAATGCAGGTTTTCATAATCATTTCTTCAAGAGGTTGCTTTTATTCAGAAGAGCTATGTCCGTCAGCCTTCACCGGTTTACTAGAACTTCATGGAGCTCCTTTCCGGCAGCGTTCGCAGCTCCATATCCCGGAACAGGGAGTGACAGGTCACGGTTCTTTACACTCTGCAGAGGTGTGTTGCTTTACCCATAAGAGATCTTAACCTTGGTGCCAACCGGGCAATTGTTCCCGTCCACACTTCCTTTGGTGTGAGGCCCGGTATAAGGTCTAGCCAATCATGTTCCTCCGCTACCTCGAACACCCACCCTTTGTTGCATACCCCGACCCTGGGTCCTCGTCGGTCCTCTTATACCACTTAAGGATGGACCCCGACCACGACAACAGCTTGGGACTCGTTAACCAAACTCCTTCGCCGTAGCTGCAACCCATCATAGACCGCAATACCGTGGGGACTTTAGGCTTCCCCAGCCCACCGCTTGCACTTCGAGCGACAAGTGTCTACGGACTATGCCGTGGGGACTTAAGGCTTCCCCAGCCTACAGCCTTGCCCCGACAGATACAAGTGTCTACGGTAAAGCGCATCCGTTGATGAACGAGAGGTGGAAACACTTTTGACTACTCCGTCCCACTCCGGATCTTATGGTTAACACGGATATTACGGCACAAGAATCACTGGCGACATTTGTTGTTTAATCCTAGATGGATATAAGCCCGTGCAATGGAACCTCCACCATATCAACACAATCCATGGTTCCATTGCCCACCACATAGTCATATTCATAGTTATGAAAGTAGTGGTTTTGATTTTTTGTGCAATAGTGATAACCATAATACTTTGCAAGTAATTTGATAAAAATACTCAAATGACATGAGCAAGTGATGAACTTGCCTTTCTTGGCTGCAAGATTATGCAGACAAGGTCTTCGATACGCAATAACTCCAAATTATGCAGACAAGGTCTTCGATACGCAATAACTCCAAACTTCCGGTAAGGACGATGTTTAAAAGATTGGCAAGGATGCAATAATGCATAAGAATGAGATGCAATCGCTCTAAGCGTGTCCTAACCCCGATGATTTAGGATTATTGAGTGGTAATGATTGGTTTTAGGGTGTGTTGCACTTTTAGAGTGATTCACATACAAGGTTCTTACTCAGGTGTGATTAACTTGGTATTATAAACGGGTAGATAATAAAGCGTAATAATCAATTGAACACACAAAGAATGATAATTGGCATAATGTTAACAAGTAAAGAACAAGTGGTCAGTTTTAGTACTATATGGCATGGTTAATGATTAATTATCATATACTTCAAAAGAATAACTTTTGAAGAACATGTTCTTAGATAAAGAACAAGTATGGTAATTAGGTTGGGTTTCTATGGTTGACTATGGTTTCAGGGAGTTGCTGGAGTAAATATTAGGTGGATCCCAACAAAGTTGGATTCATCAACACCTAAGGCTTGTAAGGTTAAGATAAGCCTAGATATCCTAAGCAAATCATTATACATGGTTGTTGTCAAGGTTGGTTTATCTTGCTAGTGATAGCTGGCTAGGGTTTATAGGTCCTTATAAGCAGGGTTGGTGATGATTCCTTATTTTCTTCAAAAGAATAACTTTTGAAGAACATACTTCTTAAATAATAAGATGTATATCAATTAGGTTGAGGTTGTTTAGGTTTGCTATTTCATTTCCTAAGTAAAGAATTATTGGCTCCTAATTAGGATGGTTCATAATTATGAAGTACTTGTAGGGTTTAGTGGCCTATGGTTAAATATTGGGCCTAGATGCTATTTGGGTTCATCACAATGGTGTGATGCTAAACATGGATGAATAAGGATGATGGTTTTGACAGTAGAAGCTAGGGTTTAAACTTGGTTGATCCTACTTGATCAACTCGGGTTTAGTGATATGCATACATGGAATACTAATTGGCTAGTGATAGGGTTCTACATTTTATGTGGACATAGGTATGTCTTTTGGTTGCTAATGGTGGCTCTATGATTTGAATTAAAGTACCATGATCACCTGTTCTAACCTTGGGTTTAGGTGAGAAACAAATTAGAGTTCACATATAATAATGGAACTAGGGTTCCTAATTAATTTAGGGTTTTAGGAGTTCAACATGAAATGATAGGGTTGTAAAATTATTCCATATGGAATTAGGGTCTGCTAATTACCCTATAATTATTGGATTAATAACTTCATTGATAAAGTTGAAGTTATTAATAAATTTGAAATAAATAAAAAAATATTAGATTTGATATTTTATTATTTTTAAATAATTAATAATTAAGGTATTTATTAATCATGGTTTTAAATCCTCCTAATAAGGATTTAATAAGTTAATAGAAAAGGAAAACTAATTTTAATGTTTTCCTTATTTACTTACTGGTTTTTATTTATTTTATGAGATTTTTACTAATTATTGAATTTTAATTGGATTTGGAATTAAAATTAAAGGCTTAATTAACAAGTATTAAATAAGTAAATTTTTATTAAAAATAAAAATTTCCTTTTATATTTTTATTGGATAGAGTTTTCTTTTCTAGGAATTTTAATATCTCATTTATATTTTTCTCGACTTAATTTGGATTTTCTAAATTTATTTGAAGTTGCAGTAATTTACTCGGATTTAAATTTAAAACAGGATTGACTAAAGCTACCCGGGATTCTACCCAAACAGCCACCGGCCGGTGGGTCCGTGTCCATGCTCGGAGGCCACATGGCGCCGAGGTGGCAACCTTGTGCCTTACCGGCGGCCAGTCGTCGACGGCGCCGGCGTTGGAGGCCTCCCGCGGACCCGTGCGTGTGCTCAATCGCGAGAGGACATCTAGGCGAACCTAATAGTGGTGGAGCCGCCGGCTAATCGTCACCGGAGCTTCACCGGCGACGAGGCCGAGCCGAAAAACTTGCGGGTGTACGGTGCTGGGGCGTTGCAGGATGCTAGGGAGAGGATTATGATGCTCGGGAGGTTCAGTAGCTCACCAGGAGCCTGATGAGCTAGGTGGCGAGGCGAGGGAAGGTCGCAGTCGCCGGGATTGCTCGATGCCGGCGTCGGAGAAGACGACCTGGCGCAGTCGATTGGAGGCGCGTTAGCTCGATTGCTCGCACACGGTGACCATGTCGAGGACGGCGGTTCCAACGGTGGTCACGGCGAGGCCTGGGGAGGTCCCTATCGGCGGCGATGGTCGAGGTCCGGGCACGCTAGGGTTTCGATCTGGGGCGGAAATTGGGCAGAGGAGGAGAAATGGAGGCGTCTGCTGCGTTTTATAGGGCCTTCGACGTGTGCTGGCGGTCAGCAACGGCGGCGGCGACCGCGGGACGTGGCGTCGGCATCGCGGTGGCGAGCTCCCGTGCGTCCAGGACGAAGACGAAGACGACGACGTCTCCTTCGTCTTTATCCCCGCGAATCGTTACGTGGATGTCTGTTGGGCTGAAATGCTGGGTTGCTGGGCTGGCTCGTGGGCTACGGTGGTGGGCTGTGGCGGCCAGGTGAGCCAGGTATGGTTTTTCTCTCTTTTTCTTTTTCTTTTATCTTCTGTTTCTATTTCTTGTTTTGAATTCTGTTTTGAATTGAGATTTAGATTATTTTCTATCTTGTAGGTATTGCTCATTTAATTCATACAAGGATTAGTCCAGGGTACTGCAAAGTCTTGAGTGGTGTATTTGCAAATTTAAGGTGATATTATATCATTGGTTTTATTATTATTATTGGAATTTGAATTCAAATACCCATATGGACATGAATTTAAATATTATCTTTGAAAATACCCAAATTGTTTCCCAAATGGTAGCTTTCTTACTTACTGATATATAGAGTTGTATTTGGTATTACTTTGCAATAAACAATCTCAAGGCAAGACTTATTTTATAAATTTCAAATAAGAAAGGGATTTAATGATATGATTTCATGTGCTAAATATCTCTAAGGACTTGACCTCCTAATTGAGAATTCTGGTTACTTGCATATGATTTTATGTGAATACTTATTTGTTAAAGTCTTGTAGGTATTATTATAATCCTATTTCAAGGTTGGTACTAGTATCATATTTTAATAACACTTTGAATTTCCTAGAGTAGATATTTCTCTCATCATGGTTTGATCTTGGTTATAGTGATAAGTGGTTGATCACCACTTGTGGGTTTTAACTATAGGATTTAGCACTAGGTGCTTCTTATGTTCATGAATTGCAGCATGAGATATTAATAAGGATGCAATTCTGGTTATGGAGATAAAATGCCACCATATTGCATTGGTTAGGTTTACTCTCTCCAATGCAATGATAAAGTGATTACTTGCTTAATATTTCATGTGCTCTTTTAGTTGCTAAGGTCTGAAGAATTGGTGTTATCTTATACCAATAGACTTTTTTTTTATTATTCTTAATCTATTGTTGAAGTTACTAAAGTTATTATAGTTCCTTTTTATAGTTAACTTTAGTCATATGGATGGATGGTTTCTCACCCTATTGAGTATGGAGTTCTACTCTAAGGTTTTCTTAGGTTCTTTAATTTATGTAATATAGGGATGGTAGGATTCTACTTATGATCACCATGTGGTTCACAAGTTAAGGTTAGGATATAAGCCTAAGGTTGTTTACTAGTTATCTTCCTATAATTTCATGTGGGAATGAAATCTACTTATTCTAGTAGGGTTTAACTTATCCTCACATACCTCCAGAGCATGATCATGGGTTAGGCATGATCAACTTGTTCTTAATATCTCTACCTCAAGTTCTTAGGGTTTATGATCATCACTTAATTTATAATGATCAAGGTTTGGCTTCCTAAGGTATCTCTCATTAACAGGTTTCTCACTTCCATGATCAAGCATTGTCTTGATCAACTAAGATATAGCACTTCTATTTTACTTTCTAGACTGGGCCTACTATGGTTGCTTCTAAAGTTTATATCCCAGGAGAATGTCTGAGATATTATATTAGGGTTCTACTTAATCAATGATGATATAATCATCTGGTATATGGATAGTTATCTCCCTCTCATTCAAGTGTTGCCTCATCTATCTTGAGTATAACTCCATAGCTTGAGTTCTTTCATATAGGAATGGTTTATTCTAGGGTTTATGGTGTACTCCTAATATTTATTTAGGTTGCTGAGCTAAAGATTCAATTGTCTAACTTAGTTGGATTAGTCCAACCCTTATTTCACTAATTCATGGATATAGTCCTATTCCACTTGGTATTGGGTTATCTCACCACTTCAAGATGAAATGGTTAATCTCTCCATACTTTAGTTCAATGATTGTCCTTTATTCTTAAATAGGTAAAGCTAAGATTGGTATGAGTGGTCTCTCTCATTTAGGGAAGAACTTGAATACTAACCTAAGGTTAGGCTCCATAGAGAATGATGGGGTCACCAATATCTATGGTTAATATAAATGGATTCTCTCTCTAGGAAATATGAATAAGATCCTAGGGTTCCTCTTAAAGATGATGATTTGAATACTTGGATGTATATCCAAGGTTTAACTCAAGGTTTGTTAATGCTTCTCTAATAATTATAATAGAACTCTCACCTCTCTAGGTTTGATGTATAATAAATTTAAAATAGAGGAGGATATATATTTCTTAGTTGGAACTCCTTGTCTTGCTTCCAAGATTAAGGTAGAATGAATACCATGAGGTTTATGGTAGGATCATAGATTAGTTTGAGACATGGAGAAGATGAGTGAAGAATAGTTTCTCCAATTATTGTTACTTGATTTCCAATTAAATGGATGTTCATATGTGATAGCAAGGAATATCATGTTGTGATCTTTAATAAGATCAAGTAGTTGATCCTTGATTAATAAGTTCTTGTGTTGATTATAATTCCATTTGATCTAACCCCTTAGATCAAATTATCTCTACCCAAAACAAGATTTTAGCAAAGTCACATTGAGGTTTATAGCGCTTGACTTGATGAGCTACTTCAATTCCACCAAGGTCAAGTGAAACTTCGATTCATCGTGACTGTTTTACTTTAAAGCGCGAAAATTCCCCAGATTTTCTATGCATGAATGCAATGCACACATCTGCTTCCTCTATTTTTGTAACCCCAATACCTGGGATATTACAGATAAGATCTTCACCAGCACACTCTGGCAAGCCTTGTTTCGCCTCACAGACACGCAGCTGATGATGAGTTCAGCGTACCACCCACAGACGGACGGTCAGACGGAACGGCTGAATCAATGGCTGGAGTCATTCCTTCGCTGCACAGTTCACGCTTGCCCCACCAAATGGTTTCGTTGGTTACCCCTGGCGGAGTTCTGGTACAATACAGCGTTTCATTCAGCCATTGGACGCGCCCCATTTGAAGCGCTTTACGGGCAACCACCTCGACACTTTGGTATCTCTGCTGCGACGGCATGCAATGTCCCTGACCTCGAATACTGGATGCAGGAAAGGGAGACTATGACTGCCCTCCTGAAGCAACACCTACTACGTGCCCAACAAAGGATGAAGAAGCAAGCGGACAAACACTGGACAGAACGCTCCTTCGACGTTGGCGACATGGTCTTCCTCAAGCTGCAACCATATGTGCAGACATCTCTGGCACCAAGGAGTAGCCAGAAGCTGGCGTTCAAGTTCTCCGGGCCATACAAAATCCTGGCGCGCGTTGGAGAAGTGGCGTATCGCCTGGAGCTACCCGCCAGCAGCAAGATCCACAATGTCGTCCATGTCTCGCAACTGAAGCGTCGGCTACCATCGGCCTCACCAACGACAGACGACCTCGCCTTGCTGGACCTGGACTCCATGGTACTCCTGCAACCTGAGCAGATCTTGGCACGGCGCTGCATCCAACGTGGTGGCGTCGAGGTGCCCCGCGTCCTCATCCGCTGGCTGGGGCTTCCGAGTTCTGCAATCTCCTGGGAGGATGAAGCACCACTTCGTGCGCGCTTTCCTGGACTACTGGCTTGGGGGCAAGCCAGCTCTCAAGGAGGAGGGGATGTCACGACCCAGCCCAAGGCCCATGACAAGACCAAGGCCCAACCCAAGATGGCGAAGGAAGAGATGATGGCGTCGGCTACTTATCTCCACAAAGAGCGCCGCCTCCAGACGAACTGATTAGATGAATGTTTCCCGAGGGTTCGTCCCTCCGATCCATCAGGATCTGTAACTCAGGATTTGCATCGAACTGTAGGAGTTTTGTAAGAACCCTAAGTGAGATCATAAGACACTAGGATATAGCTGGTTTAATCTAAAGTTCGGTACTTTCGTCTGGATGGTATTATGGACCCTTAGACCTCGTTATATAATAAGGAACTGTGTGTTTTTCGAAAGAAGTTAACGAGTTACTCACCATTTACATGTTTAATGTGTACCATATTTTATTATTTAGTACGAAAAATATGAATCTAGTTTTTGGGCAAGGTTAATTCTGTCACATCTAAGCTTAAGAAATTTGTGGTTTGTAATACATGTGTGGCTCACAATTTTTTTATGTGAAGGAAATCCATTTTGGCTCATAAGTATAGATGCACCCACCGTCTAAAAACGTTTTTCAAAATTTCCATAAAATTCTGAAAAAATATTCTATGGTTACACATGGAGTATCCTTTTCTGGCTTCTGTAAGAAAGACAATTTTAGACAATTTTGGAGGCTCCGAGCTGTTTTCATGAGATATGTTTTGTTTATTTACATGTCCTAAAAAAATTATTTTCTCTGAAATTTTGTGTGTGAACAATAATAGAATTTCCGGATGTACTCTAGAGATTTTCTTGTCCAATTTTTTTGATTTTTTTAAAATATATTTTTCATAATAGGTGCATCTAGACTTGCGAGCCAAAACATGGTAAACCTGTGGTAGGTCCTGCAATCTCTAACTAGGCCCATAGGCTGGGCATTTGGTAGGATGAGCTCCCTCTTCGGAGCAGCAACCACCCTCACTGGCCCAGCGGCAGCCACAAGGAGGCTGTCGGGGATACCAACTACTTGAGCGAGCACTGCACGCGCACCAAAAAATGCATCGGCGGCGTTGGTTCCTCGCTGGCTTGGGGCACGGGAAGGTAGAGAAACAACCAATGTTTGCTCTTCTCAATATGTAGCTCGCAAAGAGCGGGCTGTACGGACGCTTTCTGCTTATCTCATCCCCGGTTGTGTTCACGGTGTTGGAGGAGTGGATTTTTGCTCACCCTGTTTTTTTTTTTTTTTTTTACTATGCGGGAGGAGATGTAGCGCCCTATTTCTGTTTAGTAGTTCACTAGTTTTTTTGTTTGATGGCAACATCACTTTTTGTGGCCTATGCCGGTGGTTTCATCGCAGACCGAACCTTGCAACAATGTGACCCTCGGGTAGTGCCAAAACCCTTGCCAATGTCCCATGCGCCGGAGAAGCAACCTGCTAACGAGCTAAGTCTACACTTTTCCTTAGAGGAATTCCGTTTCAGGGAACTACTTAATTCCGTTCTCTTTATACAATCGAACACAACGGGTGCCTAGATACGGAACGTTCCATTCAATTAGGGGTGGGCAAAAAAAGGATGACCGATGACCGAAATCGAAAAGACCGAGACCGAACTCGAAAAGACCGAGACCGAAATGACCGATAAAGAAATTGGGTAGGAAATTTTATAAACCGAATTTAGTTTGATCAATTCGACCATTTCTTCCAAGTAACCGAATAGACTGAACTGAATGGAACGTATTTCGGTCTTCATTCCTTTATGACCGAATTCTAAATAGACCGAAATACAAAAACCGAATTGTCGGTCATGACCGAATACCCACCCCTACATTCCATGTCATCTAATTCCAGGACCGAACACATTCTATATGAACAACGCTAGTGAGAAGGGCTGCTAATTCCTCGAAATAGTCTTTTGCTCCGCTTTATAGATAAAACCGCACATGGCCAAACCGATACAAAGTAGTGAGATGAACCTCTTACAAAGCAGATCAAAAATAAGAAACAAGAACAAAAAGTCGCCACACCCTTCAAGATCGATACAGCCAATACAACCAACAAAAGGTGAAACCCCGCCTCCTTGTGAAACCACCGGACAATGTTGTCTCGCACCCACCAAGTTGTTGCCGGTAAGGGCCGCCTGCTCTCCTGCTCTGGTCCGTGGAGTGCTAATCCTGCCAACACATAGCCAGTACCGAGAACGAAGACAACA
>NC_061509.1:52414331-52441752 GCF_022539505.1 Lolium rigidum
CCTCAATCTCATATGAGAATAATAATTGTTGCCACATGCTTATGCATTAAAGAGGAGTCCATTATCCGTTGTCCATGTTGTCCCGGTATGGATGTCTAAGTTGAGAATAATCAAAAGCGAGAAATCCAAAATGCGAGCTTTCTCCTTAGACCTTTGTACGAGGCGGCATGGAGGTACCCCATTGTGACACTTGGTTAAAACATGTGCATTGCAAAGATCCGGTAGTCCAAGCTAATTAGGACAAGGTGCGGGCACTATTAGTATACTATGCATGAGACTTGCAACTTGTTAGATATAATGTACATAACTCATATGCTTTATTACTACCGTTGACAAAATTGTTTCATGTTTTCAAAATAAAAGCTCTAGCACAAATATAGCAATCGATGCTTTCCTCTTTGAAGGACCATTCTTCTTTACTTTTATGTTGAGTCAGTTCACCTATCTCTCTCCACCACAAGAAGCAAACACTTGTGTGAACTGTGCATTGATTCCTACATACTTGCATATTGTACTTGTTATATTACTCTATGTTGACAATTATCCATGATATATATATATGTTACAAGTTGAAAGCAACCGCTGAAACTTAATCTTCCTTTGTGTTGCTTCAATGCCTTTACTTTGATTTATTGCTTTATGAGTTAACTCTTATGCAAGACTTATTAATACTTGTCTTGAAGTACTATTCATGAAAAGTCTTTGCTTTATGATTCAGTTGTTTACTCATGTCATTACCATTGTTTTGATCGCTGCATCCACTACATATGTTTACAAATAGTATGATCAAGGTTATGATGGCATATCACTTCGGAAATTATCTTTGTTATCGTTTTACCTGCTCGAGACGAGCGAGAACTAAGCTTAGGGATGCTTGATACGTCTCCGACGTATCGATAATTTCTTATGTTCTATGCCATATTATTGATGATACCTACATGTTTTATGCACACTTTATGTCATATTCGTGCATTTTCCGGAACTAACCTATTAACAAGATGCCGAAGTGCCGATTGTTCGTTTCTGCTGTTTTTGGTTTCGAAATCCTAGTAACGAAATATTCTCGGAATCGGACGAAATCAAGACCCAGGTTCCTATTTTCACCGGAAGCATCCAGAACACCCGGGAAGGACCAGAGGGGGGGCCTTGGGCCCCCAGACCATAGGCCGGCGCGGCCCTGGCCCTGGCCGCGCCGCCCTATGGTGTGGCCACCCCTTCGACCCTCCTGCGCCGCCTCTTCGCCTATATAAAGCCTCTGTCGCGAGAACCCTGACGCGAAGAACCACGATACGGAAAACCTTCCAGAGCCGCCGCCATCGCGAAGCCAAGATCTGGGGGACAGGAGTCTCTGTTCCGGCACCCTGCCGGAGCGGGGAAGTGCCCCCGGAAGGCTTCTCCATCGACACCGCTGCCATCTCCACCGCCATCTTCATCACCGCTGCTGCTCCCATGAGGAGGGAGTAGTTCTCCATCGAGGCTCGGGACTGTACTCGGTAGCTATGTGGTTCATCTCTCTCCTATGTACTTCAATACAATAATCTCATGAGCTGCTTTACATGATTGAGATTCATATGATGATGCTTGTAATCTAGATGTCATTATGCTAGTCAAGTGAGTTTTACTTATGTGATCTCCGGAGACTCCTTGTCCCACGTGTGTAAAGGTGACGAGTGTGTGCACCGTGTGGGTCTCTTAGGCTATATTTCACAGAATACTTACTCACTGTTATGAATGGCGTAGTGAAGTGCTTATTTATATCTCTTTATGATTGCAATGTGTTTTGTATCACAATTTATCTATGTGCTACTCTAGCAATGTTATTAAAGTAGTTTTATTCCTCCTGCACGTGTGCAAAGGTGACAGTGTGTGCACCGTGTTAGTACTTGGTTTATGCTATGATCATGATCTCTTGTAGATTGCGAAGTTAACTATTGCTATGATAATATTGATGTGATCTATTCCTCCTACATATGCATGAAGGTGACAAGTGTGCATGCTATGCTAGTACTTGGTTTAGTCTTTTGATCTATCTTACACTAAAGGTTACTAAAATATGAGCATTATTGTGGAGCTTGTTAACTCCGGCATTGAGGGTTCGTGTAATCCTACGCAATGTGTTTATCATCCAACAAAAGTGTAGAGTATGCATTTATCCGTTACGTTATGTGATCAATGTTGAGAGTGTCCACTAGTGAAAGTCTAATCCCTAGGCCTTGTTCCTAAATATCGCTATTGCTCGCTTGTTTACTCGTTTTACTCGTGTTACTACTGCCGCATTACTACTGCTTGTTTACTCGTCCTGGGCAAAGCACTTTTCCGGTGCTGTTGCTACTACTTATTCATACCACCTGTATTTCACTATCTCTTCGCCGAACTAGTGCACCTATTAGGTGTGTTGGGGACACAAGAGACTTCTTGCTTTGTGGTTGCGGGGTTGCATGAGAGGGATATCTTTGACCTCTTCCTCCTCGAGTTCGATAAACCTTGGGTATCCACTTAAGGGAAACTTGCTGCTGTTCTACAAACCTCTGCTCTTGGAGGCCCAACACTGTCTACAAGAATAGAAGCTCCCGTAGACATCAATCTCCCCGGCAACGGCGCCAGAAATTTTTGCTTGATGGCGTGTAACTCACACGTTCGTTGGGAACCCCAAGAGGAAGGTATGATGCGCACAGCAGCAAGTTTTCCCTCAGAAAGAAACCAAGGTTTATCGAACCAGGAGGAGCCAAGAAGCACGTTGAAGGTTGATGGCGGCGGGATGTAGTGCGGCGCAACACCGGAGATTCCGGCGCCAACGTGGAACCCGCACAACACAACCAAAGTACTTTGCCCCAACGAAACAGTGAGGTTGTCAATCTCACCGACTTTGCTGTAACAAAGGATTAACCGTATTGTGTGGAAGATGATTGTTTGCAAGAAAACGAGTAAAACAAGTATTGCAGCAGATTTGTATTTCGAGTATAAAAGAATGGACCGGGGTCCACAGTTCACTAGAGGTGTCTCTCCCATAAGATAAAAGCATGTTGGGTGAACAAATTACAGTCGGGCAATTGACAAATAGAGAGGGCATAACAATGCACATACATGTCATGATAAATATAGTGAGATTTAATTGGGCATTACGACAAAGTACATAGACCGCCATCCAGCATGCATCTATGCCTAAAAGTCCACCTTCGGGTTATCATCCGAACCCCTTCCAGGTATTAAGTTGCAAAGCAACGGACAATTGCATTAAGTATGGTGCGTAATGTAATCAACAACTACATCCTTAGACATAGCATCAATGTTTTATCCCTAGTGGCAACAGCACATCCACAACCTTAGAACTTTCTGTCACTGTCCCAGATATCAATGGAGGCATGAACCCACTATCGAGCATAAATACTCCCTTTTGGAGTTAAGAGCAAAAACTTGGCCAGAGCCTCTACTAATAACGGAGAGCATGCAAGATCATAAACAACACATAGGTAATAACTTGATAATTAACATAACATAGTATTCTCTATCCATCGGATCCCGACAAACACAACATATAGTATTACGAGATAGATGATCTTGATCATGTTAGGCAGCTCACAAGATCCAACAATGAAGCACAATGAGGAGAAGACAACCATCTAGCTACTGCTATGGACCCATAGTCCAGGGGTGAACTACTCACTCATCACTCCGGAGGCGACCATGGCGGTGAAGAGTCCTCCGGGAGATGAATCCCCTCTCCGGCGAGGTGCCGGAGGAGATCTCCGAATCCCCCGAGATGGGATTGGCGGCGGCGGCGTCTCGGAAGGTTTTCCGTATCGTGGCTCTCGGTACCGGGGGTTTCACGATGGAGGCTTTAAGTAGGCGGAAGGGCAACGCGGGGGCCACACGAGGGCCCCACACCATAGGTCGGCGCGGCCGGGGCACGGGCCGCGCCGCCCTAGTGTGGCGGCGCCTCGTGGCCCCACTTCGACTCCTCTTCGGTCTTCTGGAAGCTTCGTGGCAAAATAGGACCACGGGCGTTGATTTCGTCCAATTCGAGAATATTTCGTTACTAGGATTTCTGAAACAAAAAACAACGAAAACAACAGAATCGGCTCTTCGGCATCTTGTTAATAGGTTAGTTCTAGAAAATGCACGAATATGACATAAAGTGTGCATAAAACATGTAGATATCATCAATAATGTGGCATGGAACATAAGAAATTATCGATACGTCGGAGACGTATCAGTGTCCACTAGTGAAAGTATGATCCCTAGGCCTTGTTCCTAAATACTGCTATCACTGCTTGTTTACTGTTTTACTGCATCTATACTTCCTGCAATATTACTACCATCATCTGCACGCCAGCAAGCACTTTTCTGGCGCCGTTACTACTGCTCATATTCATTCATACCACTTGTATTTCACTATCTCTTCGCTCGAACTAGTGCACCTATTAGGTGTGTTGGGGACACAAGAGACTTCTTGCTTTGTGGTTGCGAGGGTTGCATGAGAGGGATATCTTTGACCTCTTCCTCCCTGAGTTCGATAAACCTTGGGTGATCCACTTAAGGGAAACTTGTTGCTGTTCTACAAACCTCTGCTCTTGGAGGCCCAATACTGTCTACAAGAATAGAAGCACCCGTAGACATCACCCCACTCGGTGCCCTGAAAGGAAAAGAGTGCGTCTGAAAACTTGCGAGCTGTTCAGGTACAATGTATGTTTACATAGTTGCTACTATATTGGCTTCCTTCCAGGCGCAAAAACGTCACAACTGTGCAACGTTCCACGGGTTCCCTTCATCTTTGCATGTATTCTTGTCCTCCTGGAATAACTTCGGTAACGATGTATGACCCCAACCATGGTGATTCCAGCTTCTCATGCCCGTCTTGCTTGAGCCGAAGAACTAGATCGCCGACTTCAAAGGATCTGGGCCGCAAACGTCGACTGTGATAGTTTTTAAGGTTTTGCTGATATGCACTTACTCTTGATAGCACCACATCTCTTGCTTCATCAATTGCGTCGACGTCATCTTCAAGCACCTTCTGCGAAGCCTCTTCGTCATATTCTACGACTCTGGGAGAGCTATGTTCTATTTTTATCGGAAGCACTGCTTCACCACCATGGACTAGGAAAAACGGAGTTTCTTAAGTCGCTGCATTTAGTGTTGTCCGTAAGCTCCATAACACGGAGGGTAACTCATCGACCCAAGCGTGTCTTGCTTTCTCGAGTGGTGCCTGATACGTCTCCGACGTATCGATAATTTCTTATGTTCCATGCCACATTATTGATGATATCTACATGTTTTATACACATTATATGTCATATTTATGCGTTTTCCGGAACTAACCTATTGATGAGACGCCGAAGGGCCGATTCTTGTTTTCTGCTGTTTTTGGTTTCAGAAATCCTAGTAAGGAAATATTCTCGGAATCGGATGAAATCAATGCCCAGCATCCTATTTTTCCACGAAGCTTCCAGAACACCCGAGAGCCACCAGAGGGGAGCCCTGGTGGGCCCAGATGATAGGGTGGCGCGGCCAGGGCCTGGGCCGCGCCCCCCTGTTGTGTCACCGCCTCGTCGACTCTCTGACCTTGCCCTTCCGCCTATTTAAAGCCTCCGTCGCGAAAACCCTGACACGTTCGACGAAACCAGAGAAAACCTTCAAGAGCCGCCGCCATCGCGAAGCCAAGATCTGGGGGACAGGAGTCTCTGTTCCGGCACGCCGCCGGGACGGGGAAGTGCCCCCGGAAGGCTTCTCCATTGACACCACCGCCATCTTCATCAACGCTGCTTGTCTCCCATGAGGAGGGAGTAGTTCTCCATCGAGGCTCGGGGCTGTACCGGTAGCTATGTGGTTAATCTCTCTCCTATGTGCTTCAATACAATAATCTCATGAGCTGCCTTACATGATTGAGATTCATATGATGATGCTTGTAATCTAGATGTCATTATGCTAGTCAAGTGGGTTTTACTTATGTGATCTCCTGGAGACTCCTTGTCCCACATGTGTAAAGGTGACGGTGTGTGCACCGTGTGGGTCTCTTAGGCTATATTTCACAGAATACTTATTCACTCGTTATGAATGGCATAGTGAAGTGCTTATTTATATCTCTTTATGATTGCAATGTGTTTTGTATCACAATTTATCTGTGTGCTACTCTAGTGATGTTATTAAAGTAGTTTATTCCTCCTGCACGGTGTAATAGTGATAGTGTGTGCATCGTGTAGTACTTGGCGTAGGCTATGATTGTGATCTCTTGTAGATTACGAAGTTAACTATTGCTATGATGGTATTAATGTGATCTATTGCTCCTTTCGTAGTGTGAAGGTGATAGTGTGCATGCTATGTTAGTACTTGGTTTGGTTATGTTGATCTGTTATGCACTCTAAGGTTATTTAAATATGAACATTGAATATTGTGGAGCTTGTTAACTCCGGCATTGAGGGTTCGTGTAATCCTACACAGTTAGTGGTGTTCATCATCCAACAAGAGGGTGTAGAGTCTAGCATCCATCTATTTATTCTGTTATATGATCAATGTTGAGAGTGTCCACTAGTGAAAGTATGATCCCTAGACCTTATTCCCAAATACTGCTATCGCTGCTTGTTTACTGTTTTACTGCATCTTTACTTCCTGCAATATTAATACCATCAACCGCACGCCTGACAAGCACTTTTACTGGCGCCGTTACTACCTGCTCATATTCATTCATACCACTTGTATTTCACTATCTCTTCGCCGAACTAGTGCACCTATTAGGTGTGTTGGGGACACAAGAGACTTCTTGCTTTGTGGTTGCAGGGTTGCATGAGAGGGATATCTTTGACCTCTTCCTCCCTAAGTTCGATAAACCTTGGGTGATCCACTTAAGGGAAACTTGCTGCTGTTCTACAAACCTCTGCTCTTGGAGGACCAACACTGTCTACAAGAATAGAAGCACCCGTAGACATCAGTGCCAACAGGCGTTTCTTGATGCCGTTGCATATGGGGCCGTTTGCTTTTTCAACTTGGCCATTAGTTTTCGGATGTGCGACAGACGTAAACTGCAGCTTAATGCCTACACCTTCACAATACTCCTTAAATTCTCGGGAGGTGAAGTTGCTGCCGTTATCCGTGACTATGCTGTTAGGGATGCCGAACCGAAAAACTATCCCTTTGATGAAGTTTATTGCTGATGTTGCATCTGCCGAAGTTACTGGTATCGCTTCAATCCACTTGGTGAATCTGTCGACTGCTACAAGAAGATATACCCAACCGGGCTTGGTGTGTCCACCGCGTTCGGCCGGCACTCGCCGACAGCGGTGGAGGACGTCCTCCAGGTGGTTGTGCTGCCACCGCCCTCTGGTTCCAACCTTTCTACCTCCTCCGACTCGCATGTCATGCTATGGACCTCGCTACACGGGCGTGAGTTCGCGGATGGTAGGCGGCGTGGCGATGGTGCTGGTCGTCTCTTGGGGCCATGAGGGTGGAAAGGAGTGACCGCCTGGAGCTCCTGTTGTTTGGGGCGCTTCGATGTGGTTAGTGCCCAGATCACGTGGTAGTGTAGTCTAACGGCGATGCTTGTGAGTGTTGTATCCCTCTTGAGGACGTCGTTATGGCTACCCTCTCCATTTTAGGGCTCCATTGAAAACCTAAGACACATGTGGTCTTGGCAACGGCGGCACCCTTGCGTCGCTATCTCCTTGTGGATGTTGTCGTGAAGCTAGGGTCTCCTAAGTCTCATGGAGTCATGGTGTCTTCAATGGCAAGCTCGTTGCTTCTTAGTTTTTCTTGTTTATCTTGGATTTGCTTGTAGAGGAATTCATCGTCACCTTTTTGTATCGATTCAACCGTTTGGCTTTTATTATGAAGCAGTGTGAAGGCCTGTGTGGACAAAGCTAATCCCTACGTCCTAAAATAAAATGTCTCAATTTTTTCTAGACGCAGATATATCTCGAACTAAAAAATCACTTTGCATTGATTCAATTATTTATGAAGTGGTGTGATGAAGATATACATTGCTGTGTGGACAAAGCTAATCTCTCCGTCCTTAAATAAAGTGTCCCAATTTTTTCTAGACGTAAATATATCTATGACAAAAAATCACTTTGCATTGATTCAACCATTTGGCTTTATTTATGAAGTGGTATGAATCTACATTGCTCTGTCCTCAAGTAAGTGTCCCAATTTTTTCTAAACACAAATGTATCTATAACAAAAAGTGCGTTTATATACATCCGTAGACAAAAGTGGAAGACTTATTTTATGTTGGGAGGTAATATTCCTCTTTGTGCAATACATGTTCCTCTTTGTGCGCATGTCTACCGGAGATAGACAAAGTGGTAAATTGTCATTTGATAATGGGTCAACTAATCACCTACCACAATGGCAATGTGATCCTAACATCCCCTTTCACTGAGAAGGAGGTATGTGATGCAATTTCACAGATGGAACACAATAAAGCTCCTGGGCCGGATGGTTTTCCGGCCGAGTTTTATCAAATGTTCTGGGGAGTAATTAAAAGTGATATTATGGCACTATTTGATCAGCTCGTTTCACGGGATTTGCCCTTGTACAAACTGAATTTTGGTGTTATCACTTTACTTCCAAAAATACAAGACGCATTCCAGATTCAGCAATATAGGCCTATTTGTCTTCTAAATGTTTGTTTCAAAATTTTCACAAAGGTAGCGACCAATCGCATTACGGGGATTGCCCCAAAAGTGATAAAACCTACCCAGTCGGCATTTATGCCGGGTCGTAACATCCTAGAGGGGGTGGTGATTTTGCATGAAACAATCCATGAATTACATAATAAGAAAATGGATGGTGTTCTTTTGAAAATTGATTTTGAGAAGGCATATGACAAGGTCAAGTGGTCTTTCTTGCAACAGTCCATGCGAATGAAAGGTTTTGCTAGTGGATGGTGTAAGTTAATTGAATCTTTTATGCAAGGAGGAAGTGTTGGTGTTAAAGTGAATGACGACATTGGTCGTTATTTTCAAACAAAAAAAGGGGTCAGACAGGGTGACCCATTATCTCCAATGTTGTTTAGTATTATAGCAGACATGCTTGCTATTCTAATCGAAATAGCAAAGGAGGATGGTCAAGTGGGTGGTCTTATTCCTCATCTTGTTGAGGGGGGACTCTCTATCCTACAATATGCTGATGATACAATTTTGTTTTTAGAACATGACTTGCAAAAGGCGGTAAACATGAAACTAATCTTATGTTTGTTTGAAGAATTATCGGGCCTCAAGATTAATTTTCATAAGAGTGAATTATTCTGTTTCGGAAAGGCTAAGGAGGAAGAGCAACAGTACAAACAAATTTTTGGATGTGATATAGGGGAACTACCCTTTAGATATTTAGGAATTCCTATTCATTTTAGGAAGCTTAAAAATTCAGATTGGTATCCAGTGGAGACCCGGTTTGAAGGTAAATTGGGATGTTGGAAAGGAAAATTGCTATCGTATGGCGATAGATTAGTACTTATCAATTCTGTTTTAACAAGTCTTCCAATGTCCATGTTATCGTTCCTGGAAATACCCGTTGGGGTCAGGAAGCGTCTAGACTTTTATAGGTCTAGATTCTTCTGACACAATTGAAGCTAAGAGAAAATATAGACTCTCAAAATGGAACATAATCTGCCGACCAAAAGATCAAGGAGGTTTAGGTATTGAGGTTCTTGAGCTCAAAAATAGATGTTTATTGAGTAAGTGGCTCTTTAAAATACTAAATGAGGAAGGGGTGTGGCAAGAGTTGCTACATAATAAATACCTAAGTCAAAAAACCCTTGCTGAGGTGCAGGCAAAACCGACTGATTCTCCTTTTTGGAAGGGACTCATGCGGGTAAAAGATGATTTTTTTCAAAAAGGATATTTTAAAATTGGAAACGGTGCAACGACAAGATTTTGGGAAGATATTTGGTTAGGAGAATCCTCTTTAGCTACTCAATACCCATCCTTATATAATATTGTGAACCATAAAAATGTGTTAGTGGCTCATGTGTTGGCACAAACACCGCTGAACATTAGCTTCGGACGGGTGCTATCCGGTAATAAGTGGACATCATGGTTACACTTATGCCAAAGATTAATGATGGTAAATTTAAATGATGAACCAGACTGTTTTATGTGGAAACTAACAACTAGTGGGTTGTTTACGAGTCAAATCTATGTATGAGGATCTTATGAATGATCATACACCATACTTGCGGAAATATCTTTGGAAAATGAAAATCCCCCTGAAAATCAAAATTTTTATGTGGTTCCTGAGTAATAAGGTGCTTTTGACAAAAGATAATTTAGCAAAGAGACAATGGATTGGGTGTACTAAATGTGTTTTTTGTGGAGAGCAAGAGACGGTAGAACACTTATTCTTAACATGCCCTTTTGCTAAATTAATTTGGCGAACTGTTAATTTTACTCATAATCTCCCTCCGCCAACCAATATTACAAATATGTTTGGAAATTGGTTAAATGGAGTTGACAAACAATCCAAGGCTTTAATTCGCATTGGTGTATCAGCCTTATGTTGGTCAATATGGAGATGCCGCAATGATATAATCTTTAACAACAAGAAAAATTTCAATTTTTTACAGGTTATCTTCTCCATGGTGCATTGAATCCAACTTTGGGCTCTCATATCACCACCAGAGCAGCGGGATGTCATGGCTTACGGATGCACACGGCTCCAGATGGTCGCTCAGGATATCTTGTGCCGGGCTGGCTGGCAGCATATTAGTCGACTAGAGGTTGCTTAGTCGATTCATGTTGTTCTCTTTTTTTCGCTGGTTGATTCTTGTATCGACTTTACGCGATCCTTGAGATGTAATAAGTACTAAACAAAGACTACTGTTTCTCAATAAAAGGCTGTGTGCATCACCACGATGCAGAAGCCGGGTTTTTCCCTTTTCAAAAAAAAAAACCACAATGGCAATTTACCTGCGCAGCATTAATGTAAGAGAAATATAATCATACCACCGCTTTAATTTATTCATTCTTCCAGGCCACTCCACATTTTTTTCCTATAGGATCAAGCATAGCATGGCAACAGACTAAATCATTCAGATCCACAAACGTGATAAATATAGGATTACAACAGTCTCCCTTGGGGTAAATAAAAGGACAGTGAAACAGTTATTTTATGGAAGTCCAACCACTCATGACCCAGATAATGGATTTAGACATTTAGGTGATTGCTTTTGCAACTTTTGGCGCCGCAAACATTGCAGCACCAAAGAAACACATAGCTAGGTGGTAACTGCGCCGCCGGCTCGGTTTATCTCGCTCCAACCCTCGCACTATTTCCCTGCATAGCAACATATTTTTTCATCTTACAGAAAATGAAAACCACAAGCAAAAACAACAGCAAAGGAAAACTTAGCACATACTGCGGACAGGTACTATGATGCAAATGATTCCGATGACATTAGACAATGAACATAAACTGCTTAAAGGGGGGTGGGTGAGGGGGGTGGATTCCTGGCCCTTGGTTACCAAGAGTTTCAAGTGAGATATGATTTTGAAGCAGTAGATGATATTTGATGAATTAAATATGGTAGTTCATATATCAAATCAGAAATAGGCACATTCAATGGCTGGTCCATATCAGCAAAATAGTGAGTTGAACAGATCAGGTGATAAAATCAGAAATGCCTATCTGATCTCGGGTCTAGATGCTCTCTATTTCTAGACCAATCACATTCACCATATCTCTGGTTTGGCAGTGTATTCGCTCCGGTATTCTTAATGGTATCTTCCATTTCAAACAGTGAAGTGCACAGACCCATCACATCAAAGCTTATTAATGCTCTCACCAGCGTCTATGAAGCATCTGAATCATCATGAACTAAAGCACCCGCAGCAGGGCCGCTGGAAGGTAAACCGGCAAACAGCTCAGCTATTTCGTCAGTCAGTGGATTGGGACGGAGCCGAACAAATCGAAGCCACGCCATGGATTATTGGGGGAGCAAAACCGGCATGAGCGCCATCTGCGCCGCCGCCAACACCTCCACCTCGTCACCGTCGACATAGACCAGAGGGAGAGGATAGAGGACAACAAAGAAAACGCTGGATCCAAGTTTTGCCTTATTCAAAGGGGAAAGCGGGTAATACACCGGAACACAACCACGAGGGGTGGATCTACACAGAGAAGGGCGCCGAGCATAGCCGGCGGAGGAGAGGATAGCCGGCGGATGAGAGGAGAAAAGATAGCGTTGAGGAGTCAGAGCCTCAGAGGCAGGCGAAGCAGTCAAAGAAAGGCTAGGGAGATCCATCCAGTATCGGGGATAGTGGCGTTTCCTGAGAAGCAATCCTAGCTGGACTCGTGGAGTAGTCCATTTATTCTGGGCCAGCGTCCACCGGTACAGGCTCTGACAAGCCCACAAAAAGACACACGGTACATGCAGTATAACAATTTTCAACCGCAACGTATTTGCGCAGGAAAATACGTCGGCACAGCTTCCGATGCTCCTCGCACCCAATCAACGTGCGGGACTAGATGAGCTCGGGAGCAGAATCGACGCGTCCTGATAAAATCAGCTACTACCAGTCTGCAAATATAGAACTACGCCTACATAAGAAATATTAAAGTATACATAGCAAAATACATGTTCTTTTTAGATGATTCCAACAAGGTGTTCAACAGTTAGAAACATGTCTATACAAACAAATCCACTTAGTCATAAGCGAGAACAGATAAACACATTCAAGATCCACAAATGCTACAATATTCTTTGACTCATTTTGCTTATATACATGTATAAATTAAACAAGATCAAAATTTTCCATGCATCAATATATCAAATCTGAAAATCAAAACATCAATTTTTTAAAAGATCAAGCTGGTTAATATTATCATGGTTCACAAACTCTTACTAGCTATTCTCTCTGTGACGTGTAGCAGTATGTGTACCCCTAAGGACAGCTTTCTAAGGGCCAATTCTTTTGGGCTTGTGCTTATGGAGAAGCCAGCTTATGCACTTCGGTGGGGAGAAACTCCAGTGAGGAGAAGCTCCTAGAAATTCTTCTTCCCCTTCTTTTGAGCTTCTGAAACTTGGGCTTCTTTGTCATGTTGAGGTATGCAATGTACGTAGTACCCCTAGGTCATGCCGAGATAACAATGCATCCATATTGACAAGCGAGAACGGAGCCACCGGCATGTGACCGGTCGGCGAGGACAAGATCGGGGTGAAGTTCCGCGGTGGAGCGGAGATCTTGAGTCGACATCAAAGGTCCATGCTACGAGGTGGAGAGGCGAGCCGCGGTGGTTGCTTGCGGAGCGAAAGGGAGCGGCGCACTGCGGGGCATTGGCGAGAGGAGCGCGGCCGGAATTCCGGAGGACCGGCGGCGGGGGCGAGGGGCGTGGGGGAGGAGCGGAGGTTCAGCAGTGGCAGCGAGGAACCCTAGCTCACCATGGACGCGGGAGTCGAGCGAGGGGATGCATGTTTTTGGTCGAATCGTTATTTTTTTTTAACTTGGAACCAAACACATCTAGCGGTGGCAATCTGCTGTAAATAGAGATGAAAACCAGGGGCAGATCAGTCTAACGTTTTGGTTTCTAAACCGAAGCTCGGGAAGCTGGTGCGAGGCGGTTTCTCCAATTGCACTAGCGAGCGGCTTAGCGGTGAAATTAAGCGAGCCGACAGCCGGAGACTTCTTTTGGGCTTCGAGCTTCACGGGACCTAGAAGGTGGACTAGAAGCCCAAAAGAAGTGGCCCTAAGTATTCTACATTTCTACTCCCTTGGTCCTAAAACCATCCGATCTGAGACATCCTTTTCAGGACGGAGGGAGTAGTAAGGACTATTTTATGCTGCTAAAACAGAAGGATGGAAGCAGAGTAAACACTTTAAATAACCCTTTTCAAGAATATTTAGAAAAGTAACTTGAGCTTTGTTGTGCTCCTCAGGTAGGTGTCATACTGTCATGACATATATATTCTAATTCCTCCTGACATATACACGTCCTAATGTGGCGCTTGGTAGCAGGAATGTTGTTATGACTCCCAGTAATCTAGAGGTACTATTTTGTAGTTCCCATTGGTCAGTATTATCCATTAAAGCCAGGAGTTGAAGATCACAACCAGATCTAGGCAGTTTCAGGTATTAGGGATCCTTATGGACTATGCTGCTATTGCATAGCAGCCCTCCCGCTAGAATCTCATCATATGTTTCTGAACTCAAATCATCAGATATAAAAGAGCAAAAATCAAGCTTTTTTTTTTCAAACCAGACGCACCCAAGGTATCAATCTACTGCATGTTCAACACTGAAACATGGATTTAAAAGGCATTGGCATATTCAAATAGACACTGATGATGCTGTAATAAAACGATGAGACATGCTCATCTTCATTGTTTCGTCTTGTCTATTTCCGCAAACAATTGATTGACTCGTAATTTTTGTCGAGTAGAAGCAATTAGTACCTCTCATTGAACTTCAAGGTCTGCAGACGCCTCCTGGTGTTGGTCTCCATCTGTTCAATAGTCTTGGAGATATCCTCTGCCGGGGCAGGGGCCGCCTTCATCACCTCGATCTTCTTCAGCATCTGAAGTAATAATATCACAAACCGTATATCGGATCATCAGTCCAGAAAGAGGGGCTGCGGGAGGACAGGATAGAGAAGCCATACCTGCTGATAGATGGGCACGGGGTTGGCGGAGGAGGGCGGGGGCATCCGTCTTGCCGCAGCAGCCACACGTCGCAGCGCCGTCATCTTCTAGTCTAGCTTGATAGCTGGCTCGCTTGCTTTGCTAGGTAGGGTTTCTACCGGACTACAACGGGGCGACCCAAACCGCGCCCGCGCGTCCGTTTGGGTTGAACCGGGCAAAAACACGGCCCAGCGCACGGACCCATCCCTAAAACGGATGACCGCGGCGTCCGAGACGACCCAAACCCGGCCCAAATCTGGGACGAGTTTGCGTGGCCGCGGACGCCGGATGCTGGTCGCTCGCGTCCTCCCCTTGTCCGCCCCTGGCCCGCCTGTCTGTCTCCCAAAACACACCCGGTCCACTCCGCTCCCAAAACCTAGAGATGGCCGACGAAGCGGCTGCCGTCGCCACCGCCACCATCGGAGACGAGGCACAGCTCGCGGCCGTTGCCGGTCCTCCCTGGCGGAGGCTCCTCAGCCGGACCGGCCGGTGGTCGTGGAGCCGGGCCGGCGACGAAGGCGAAGGCCGACCTCGCCGCGGAGCAGAGGAAGATCGAGAGCAAGAAGAGGGCCGACCGCCGCAGGGCGCTCGACCAACGGAAGAGGGATATCGCTGCCGCGGAGGAGCGGCTGCGGGCAGCGGAGCAGCTTCTCCAACTCAAGACGGAGGCGAAGGCGGACGTCATGCAAGAGCATGCCATGCTCTTTTATGGCCACACATCGCTTGCTCAGCACTTGATCCTCCCGGGCGCCGGCACGGCCTCGGGGGGAGCTCGGCCTCGTCCGTGACCCGGCCCCTTCCTCCAAGGTCAACATCCCTGCCGACTGCCCCGTTTGGATACACGCCCGGCACGCATGAATTGGGGACGCAGTCGGCGCGGTAAGCGTACCCGTCACAGGATGGGTCACCGGAGGTGGGCGAGTCGTTCACGGGGCCGTCTCCTTCGTCCATTGACCTGAACCGTGCGCCGGCGAACTCCAAAGGCCCCAAGCACATGGGAGCAGCAGCGATGGGCGGCGCACGGAACCTGCTCGACGATTTGTCCACCGTGCAGGCACCGTCCACCGTGCAGGCCCCTCCGATGTACACGCATCCAATGCCGACCACCATGCCCTGCGCCGGCCGAGCGGGCTCCCCGGCCACCTCCCATTGACACACAACGAGGACAGCACTACTGTCCGGCGGCATTAACATCGAGGAGGAGCCGTTGTTCGCTCGGGAGTTCACGCAAGCCGCAGCTGCACAAGCTCGAGGTCGCCGCGTAAGCAAAAGAACCGGCAACTACACGAGAGAAGGAGGACAAGGTGCTCGTCGATGGATGGTTGACCATCGGGCAAGATGCATTGACGGGTGCCGAGCGAGAAGGGACCGCATTCGGCGCCGGATCTATGAATACTTTCATGAGCATCGCAAATACGGACTGGAGCCATTTGAGAGCGACCGCAGCGACATATCGCTCCAAAAGAGGTGGGGAACAATTCAAACGGAATGCAACAAATTCCAGGCGGCGTATGAGCACGTGAAGCGGCTACCCGTTAGTGGCATTGGCATCAAGGACTTGGTATGATTCTTAACCTCAACATATTCATCCAACGTTTGCACATATGTTTATCGGTCTTGTCTCGCTTTGCTCTAGGTGTGGCAAGCTTTAGATTGGTACAAATCGACCAATGGAGAAAAGACCTTTGCCTTCCCTCATTGTTGGAAGATACTCCAAGGCACCCCCAAGTTCCAGGAGGGGTACGAGGGGTACATGGCGACCTTGACTGGCAACAAGACCGCCAAAGATCCGACGGTCATTGACCTTGATGGTGGCCAGCCTTGCGGTAGATCCGCTTCTCGTGCAAGCCGTCCTCGCGGCCACAAGGCAACCAAAGCCGACTTGAAGCGTGATGCCTCGTCCATGTTATTGTTTGGCACTTTGAAGGAGCTGCATGCCGATAGAGAGGTGTCCACGGACAAGAGGGATGAGAGAAGGCGCCGGGGGAAAGATGAGGACAGGAAGAACTACTTCGATGTCCAAAAGAAGAAGCTTGAGATTGAAGAGGTCAAGGCCAAGACCAAAGCTAGAGAAATTGAGCTCAAAGAGAGAGAAATTGAGCTCACAGCATCGGCAAGGGCCCAAGAGGTGGAGTTGAAGGCGAAGGAAGTTGAGCTCAAACGCCAAGCCGAGGATAACCTGATCATGAACGCCGACTTGACCAACATGAGCGAAGCGAAGAGAGCTTGGTTCGAGAAGAGGCAGAAGGAGATCTTAGAGCGTCCAAATTGAGTTGACAATCTCAATTTGTAATTTTTATATTTTCGAACTATGGCACATTTTATTTCTTCATCATGCAACATTTTATTTGATATTATTTTATGCTATTTGATATTATTCTATAATTGTTAGATATTATTTCTATATTTGTTACATACTATTTATAAGTATGTGTGGCCAGATGGCCTATTTCCCAAAGAAATACGCCAAATGGCCAAATGGGTGGCCGCTGCGTTGGGCGCAGCGTGCGACCCAAACGGACACGCGGACGCGGGGAGCTGTCCGCGTGTCCGGCCGGCCACGCAAACGGGGCCCAGCGCGTCCGTTTGGGTCAGCCGGTTGGAGATACCCTAAAGGCCGGATTGGCAGTGCGTAGCTAAAGGGACTTATTTATTTATTTATTTATTTATTAGGGACTCGGTCGGCCCACCTGCGCGGTGCGCATCTATGAACGACCCGCAGTTAGGCCGGTGCCAATGCGGGCGGGTGGCGGGGCGGTACCGCCCGGCTTGGGGCGGGAGAGGGGCGGGAGGCGGGCGGGAAGAGAGGGAGGGGCGCCGGCGGGGGCGCCCGGCGCTAGCGCCCGCTCCCGCCCGGCTGGCGCCCGCGTTGGCGGCGAGAGGGAGGCGGGAGAGGGGCGAGAGGCGGGGCGGCGCGATGGCGGGGTGGGGCGAGAAGCGGGCGAGAGTGGGGCGGGAGTGGCTAACGGCTAGCTGACGTGGCGTGATACACGTCTCCGACGTATCGATAATTTCTTATGTTCCATGCCACATTATTGATGATACCTACATGTTTTATGCACACTTTATGTCATATTCGTGCATTTTACGGAACTAACCTATTAACAAGATGCCGAAGTGCCGATTCTCTGTTTTTCTGCTGTTTTTGGTTTCAGAAATCCTAGTAACGAAATATTCTCGGAATTGGACGAAATCAAGTCCCAGGGTCCTATTTTGCCACGAACCTTCCAGAAGACCGAAGAGCATACGAAGTGGGGCCACGAGGGGCCACCACCATAGGGCGGCGCGGCCCAGGTCTTGGCCGCGCCGACCCGTGGCGTGGGGCCCTCGTCGGCCCTCCGACTCCGCCCTTCCGCCTACTTAAAGCCTCCGTCGCGAAACCCACGATGCGAAAAACCACGATACGGAAAACCTTCCGGAGACGCCGCCGCCGCCAATCCCATCTCGGGGGATTACGGAGATCTCCTCCGGCACCCTGCCGGAGAGGGGATTCATCTCCCGGAGGACTCTACACCGCCATGGTTGCCTCCGGAGTGATGAGTGAGTAGTTCACCCCTGGACTATGGGTCCATAGCAGTAGCTAGATGGTTGTCTTCTCCTCATTGTGCTTCATTGTTGGATCTTGTGAGCTGCCTAACATGATCAAGATCATCTATCTGAAATGCTATATGTTGTGTTTGTCGGGATCCGATGGATAGAGAATACCATGTTATGTTAATTATCAAGTTATTACCTATGTGTTGTTTATGATCTTGCATGCTCTCCGTTATTAGTAGAGGCCCTGGCCAAGTTGAAGCTAGTAACTCCAAGAGGGAGTATTTATGCTCGATAGTGGGTTCATGCCTGCATTGATATACGGGGAGTGACGAGAAACCCCTAAGGTTGTGTTGTCTTGTTGCCACTAGGGATAAAACATTGATGCTATGTCCAAGGATGTAGTTATTGATTACATTACGCACCATACTTAATGCAATTGTCTGTTGCTTTGCAACTTAATACTGGAAGGGGTTCGGACGATAACCTGAAGGTGGACTTTTTAGGCATAGATGCAGTTGGATGGCGGTCTATGTACTTTGTCGTAATGCCCAATTAAATCATACTATATTTATCATGACATGTATGTGCATTGTTATGCCCTCTCTATTTGTCAATTGCCCGACTGTAATTTGTTCACCCAACATGCTTTTATCTTATGGGAGAGACACCTCTAGTGAACTGTGGACCCCGGTCCATTCTTTTAATACTCAAATACAAATCTGCTGCAATACTTGTTTTACCGTTTTCTCTGCAAACAATCATCTTCCACACAATACGGTTAATCCTTTGTTACAACAAGCCGGTGAGATTGACAACCTCACTATTTCGTTGGGGCAAAGTACTTTGGTTGTGTTGTGCAGGTTCCACGTTGGCGCCGGAATCCCTGGTGTTGCGCCGCACTACATCCCGCTGCCATCAACCTTCAACGTGCTTCTTGGCTCCTCCTGGTTCGATAAACCTTGGTTTCTTTCGAGGGAAAACTTGCTGCTTGTGCGCATCATACTTTCCTCTTGGGGTTCCCAACGAACATGTGAGTTACACGCCATCAAGCTCTTTTTCTGGCGCCGTTGCCGGGAGATCAAGACACGGCTGCAAGGGAGTCTCCACTTCTCAATCTCTTTACTTTGTTTTTGTCTTGCTTTATTTTATTTACTACTTTGTTTGCTGCACTTATATCAAAACACAAAAAAATTAGTTGCTAGCTTTAGTTTATTTACTGCCTTGTTTGCTATATCAAAAACACAAAAAAATTAGTTTACTTGCATTTACTTTATCTAGTTTGCTTTATTTACTACTGCTAAAATGGCCACCCCTGAAAATACTAAGTTGTGTGACTTCACAACCACAAATAATAATGATTTCTTATGCACACCTATTGCTCCACCTGCTACTACGACGAGAATTCTTTGAAATTAAACCTCGCTTACTGAATCTTGTTATGCGAGAGCAATTTTCTGGTGTTAGTTCTGATGATGTTGCTGCCCATCTCAACAATTTTGTTGAACTATGTGAAATGCAAAAGTATAAAGATGTAGATGGTGACATTATAGAATTAAAATTGTTTCCTTTCTCATTAAGAGGAAGAGCTAAAGATTGGTTGCTATCTCTGCCTAAGAATAGTATTGATTCCTGGACTAAATGCAAGGATGCTTTTATTGGTAGATATTATCCCCCTGCTAAAATTATATCTTTGAGGAGTAGCATAATGAATTTTAAACAATTGGATAATGAACATGTTGCTCAAGCTTGGGAAAGAATGAAATCTCTGGTTAAAAATTGCCCAACCCATGGACTGACTACTTGGATGATCATCCAAACCTTCTATGCATGACTAAATTTTTCTTCGCGGAATTTATTGGATTCAGCTGCTGGAGGTACCTTTATGTCCATCACTCTTGGTGAAGCAACAAAGCTTTTTTATAATATGATGATTAATTACTCTGAATGGCACACGAAAAGAGCTCCACAAGGTAAGAAGGTAAATTCTGTTGAAGAATCCTCTTGCTCGAATGATAAGATTGATGCTATTATGTCTATGCTTGTGAATGATAGGACTAATGTTGATCCTAATAATGTTCCATTAGCTTCATTGGTTGCTCAAGAAGGACATGTTGATGTAAACTTCATTAAAAATGATAATTTCAACAACAATGCTTATCGGAACAATTCTAGTAATAACTATAGACCATATCCTTATAATAATGGTAATGGTTATGCTAATTCTTATGGGAATTCTTACAACAATAATAGGAATACACCCCCTGGACTTGAAGCTATGCTTAACGAATTTATTAGTACACAAACTGCCTTTAACAAATCTGTTGAGGAAAAGCTCAATAAAATTGATATTCTTGCCTCTAGAGTTGATAGTCTTGCCTCTGATGTTGATCTTTTGAAATCGAAAGTTATGCCTAATAGGGATATCGAAAATAAAATTGTTACTACAGCAAATGCCATCCAAGTTAGAATTAATGAAAATATAAGATTAATGGCTGAACTGCGTGCTAGGTGGGATAGAGAACAAAATGAAAAACTAGCTAAAAAGAGTAATGTAGCTAAAGTTTGGACTATTACCACCACTAGCAATGCTAATGATTCACATGTTGCTGCACCTCCTACTATCAATGATAAAATAATTGGTGTTGGCAATGTTTCTACTCCTAGTGCAAAGCGCGCAAAATTACCTGAAACTGCTAAAACTGCTGAAACTGCTTGTGATAAAACTGCAGAAATTTTTTCCAATCTTGGAGATGATAATCCCATTGCTTTAAATTGTAATGATTTAGATTTTGATGATTGCCACATCTCTGAAGTTATAAAGTTCTTACAAAAACTTGCTAAGAGTCCCAATGCTAGCGCTATAAATTTGGCTTTCACAAAACATATTACAAATGCTCTCATAAAAGCTAGAGAAGAGAAACTAAAACTTGAAACTTCTATTCCTAGAAAGCTAGAGGATGGTTGGGAGCCCATCATTAAAATGAGGGTCAAAGATTTTGATTGTAATGCTTTATGTGATCTTGGTGCAAGTATTTCTGTTATGCCTAAGAAAGTCTATGATATGCTTGACTTGCCACCATTGAAAAACTGTTATCTGGATGTTAATCTCACTGATAATGCTAAAAAGAAACCTTTGGGGAGAGTTGATAATGTTCATATTATGGTTAACAATAACCTTGTCCCCGTTGATTTTGTTGTCTTGGATATTGAGTGCAATGCATCTTGCCCCATTATATTGGGAAGACCTTTTCTTCGAACCGTTGGTGCTACTATTGATATGAAGGAAGGTAATATTAAATATCAATTTCCTCTCAAGAAAGGTATGGAACACTTCCCTAGAAAGAGAATGAAGTTATCTTATGATTCTATTATTAGAACAAATTATGATGTTGATGCTTCGTCTCTTGATGTTACTTGATATACACTTTCTGCGCCTAGCTGAAAGGCGTTAAAGAAAAGCGCTTATGGGAGACAACCCATGTTTTTACTACAGCACTTTGTTTTATATTTGTGTCTTGGAAGTTGTTTACTACTGTAGCAACCTCTCCTTATCTTATTTTTGAGTTTTGTTGTGCCAAGTAAAGTCTTTGATAGTAAAGTAAGTACTAGATTTGGATTACTGCGCAGTTCCAGATTTGTTTGATGTCACGAATCTGGGTTTATCTCCCTGTAGGTAGCTCAGAAAATTAAGCCAATTTACGTGCATGATCCTCAGATATGTACGCAACTTTCATTCAATTTGGGCATTTTCATTTGAGCAAGTCTGGTGGCCTAATGAAATCCATCTTTACGGACTGTTCTGTTTTGACAGATTCTGCCTTTTTATTTCGCATTGCCTCTTTTGCTATGTTGGATGAATTTCTTTGATCCATTAATATCCAGTAGCTTTATGCAATGTCCAGAAGTGTTAAGAATGATTATGTCACCTCTGAACATGTGAATTTTTATTATGCACTAACCCTCTAATGAGTTGTTTCGAGTTTGGTGTGGAGGAAGTTTTCAAGGATCAAGAGAGGAGTATGATGCAATATGATCAATGAGAGTGAATGCTCTAAGCTTGGGATGCCCCGGTGGTTCACCCCTGCATATTATAAGAAGACTCAAGCGTCTAAGCTTGGGGATGCCGGGCATCCCCTTTTTCATCGACAACATTATCAGGTTCCTCCCCTGAAACTATATTTTTATTCCGTCACATCTTATGCACTTTGCTTGGAGCGTCGGTTTGTTTTTGTTTTTGTTTTGTTTGAATAAAATGGATCCTAGCATTCACTTTGTGGGAGAGAGACACGCTCCGCTGTAGCATATGGACAAGTATGTCCTTAGGCTCTACTCATAGTATTCATGACGAAGTTTCTTCTTCGTTAAATTGTTATATGGTTGGAATTGGAAAATACTACATGTAGTAATTCTAAAATGTCTTGGATAATTTGATACTTGGCAATTGTTGTGCTCATGTTTAAGCTCTTGCATCATATACTTTGCACCCATTAATGAAGAAACACTTAGAGCTTGCTAATTTGGTTTGCATATTTGGTCTCTATAAAGTCTAGATAACATCTAGTATTAATATTTGAACAACAAGGAAGACGGTGTGGAGTCTTATAATGTTTACAATATGTCTTTTATGTGAGTTTTGCTGCACCGTTCATCCTTGTGTTTGTTTCAAATAACCTTGCTAGCCTAAACCTTGTATCGAGAGGGATTACTTCTCATGCATCCAAACTCCTTGAGCCAACCACTATGCCATTTGTGTCCACCATACCTACCTACTACATGGTATTTACCCGCCATTCCAAAGTAAATTGCTTGAGTGCTACCTTTAAAATTCCATCATTCACCTTTGCAATATATAGCTCATGGGACAAATAGCTTAAAAACTATTGTGTACTTATGCACTTTATCTCTTATTAAGTTGCTTGTTGTGCGATAACCATGTTTCTGGGGACGCCATCAACTATTCTTTGTTGAATATCATGTGAGTTGCTATGCATGTCCGTCTTGTACTGAAGTAAGAGAGATCTACCACCGTAATGGTTGGAGCATGCATATTGTTAGAGAAGAACATTGAGCCGCTAACTAAAGCCATGAATCATGGTGGAAGTTTCAGTTTTGGACATATATCCTCAATCTCATATGAGAATAATAATTGTTGTCACATGCTTATGCATTAAAGAGGAGTCCATTATCTGTTGTCCATGTTGTCCCGGTATGGATGTCTAAGTTGAGAATAATCAAAAACGAGAAATCCAAAATGCGAGCTTTCTCCTTAGACCTTTGTACAGGCGGCATGGAGGTACCCCATTGTGACACTTGGTTAAAACATGTGCATTGCGATGATCCGGTAGTCCAAGCTAATTAGGACAAGGTGCGGACACTATTAGTATACTATGCATGAGGCTTGCAACTTGTAAGATATAATTTTCATAACTCATATGCTTTATTACTACCGTTGACAAAATTGTTTCATGTTTTCAAAATAAAAGCTCTAGCACAAATATAGCGATCGATACTTTCCTCTTTGAAGGACCATTCTCTTTACTTTTATGTTGAGTCAGTTCACCTATCTCTCTCCACCTCAAGAAGCAAACACTTGTGTGAAGCTGTGCATTGATTCCTACATACTTGCATATTGTACTTGTTATATTACTCTATGTTGACAATTATCCATGAGATATACATGTTATAAGTTGAAAGCAACCGCTGAAACTTAATCTTCCTTTTGTGTTGCTTCAATGCCTTTACTTTGATTTATTGCTTTATGAGTTAACTCTTATGCAAGACTTATTGATGCTTGTCTTGAAGTACTATTCATGAAAAGTCTTTGCTTTATGATTCACTTGTTTACTCATGTCATTACCATTGTTTTGATCGCTGCATTCATTACATATGTTTACAAATAGTATGATCAAGGTTATGATGGCATGTCACTTCAGAAATTATCTTTGTTATCGTTTTACCCGCTCGGGACGAGCGAGAACTAAGCTTGGGGATGCTGATACGTCTCCGACGTATCGATAATTTCTTATGTTCCATGCCACATTATTGATGATACCTACATGTTTTATGCACACTTTATGTCATATTCGTGCATTTTACGGAACTAACCTATTAACAAGATGCCGAAGTGCCGATTCTTTGTTTTATCGCTGTTTTTGGTTTCAGAAATCCTAGTAACGAAATATTCTCGGAATTGGACGAAATCAAGTCCCGGGGTCCTATATTGCCACGAACCTTCCGGAAGACCGAAGAGCATACGAAGTGGGGCCACGAGGGGCCACCACCATAGGGCGGCGCGGCCCGAGGTCTTGGCCGCGCCGACCTCGTGGCGTGGGGCCCTCGTCGGCCCTCCGACTCCGCCCTTCCGCCTACTTAAAGCCTCCGTCGCGAAACCCCGATGCGAAAAACCACGATACGGAAAACCTTCCGGAGACTCCGCCGCCGCCAATCCCATCTCGGGGGATTACGGAGATCTCCTCCGGCACCCTGCCGGAGAGGGGATTCATCTCCTGGAGGACTCTACACCGCCATGGTCGCCTCCGGAGTGATGAGTGAGTAGTTCACCCCTGGACTATGGGTCCATAGCGGTAGCTAGATGGTTGTCTTCTCCTCATTGTGCTTCATTGTTGGATCTTGTGAGCTGCCTAACATGATCAAGATCATCTATCTGAAATGCTATATGTTGTGTTTGTCGGGATCCGATGGATAGAGAATACCATGTTATGTTAATTATCAAGTTATTACCTATGTGTTGTTTATGATCTTGCATGCTCTCCGTTATTAGTAGAGGCTCGGCCAAGTTGAAGCTAGTAACTCCAAGAGGGAGTATTTATGCTTGATAGTGGGTTCATGCCCGCATTGATATACGGGGGAGTGACAGAAACCCCTAAGGTTGTGTTGTGCTGTTGCCACTAGGGATAAAACATTGATGCTATGTCCAAGGATGTAGTTATTGATTACATTACGCACCATACTTAATGCAATTGTCTGTTGCTTTGCAACTTAATACTGGAAGGGGTTCAGACGATAACCTGAAGGTGGACTTTTTAGGAATAGATGCAGTTGGATGGCGGTCTATGTACTTTGTCGTAATGCCCAATTAAATCTCACTATATTTATCATGACATGTATGTGCATTGTTATGCCCTCTCTATTTGTCAATTGCCCGACTGTAATTTGTTCACCCAACATGCTTTTATCTTATGGGAGAGACACCTCTAGTGAGCTGTGGACCCCGGTCCATTCTTTTAATACTTGAAATACAAATCTGTCTGCAATACTTGTTTTACTTGTTTTCTCTGCAAACAATCATCTTCCACACAATACGGTTAATCCTTTGTTACGGCAAGCCGGTGAGATTGACAACCTCACTTTGTTTCGTTGGGGCAAAGTACTTTGGTTGTGTTGTGCGGGTTCCACGTTGGCGCCGGAATCCCTGGTGTTGCGCCGCACTACATCCCGCCGCCATCAACCTTCAACGTGCTTCTTGGCTCCTCCTGGTTCGATAAACCTTGGTTTCTTTATGAGGGAAAACTTGCTGCTGTGCGCATCATACCTTCCTCTTGGGGTTCCCAACGAACGTGTGAGTTACACGCCATCATGGCGCGACGCGATTCATCCACGTCAGCTAGCCGTTGCTGGTTCAAAAAATCCTATAAATACCCCCATATGTTTTCAGTCATTCCACACCTCCACTCTCCATTTCCACTCCACTCTACACCATGTCTTCGTCCAGCAGCAGTTCGAGCGACGAAGTGGAGGGTGATTTCATCGCTGCATTCCAGGAGGAGTATGAGGAGGAGATGCAAGCCGAGGAGGTGGTGCCAAGACGTCGGCGCCGCCGAGAGTTCATCAGGCGTGATCGTCTGGGTGCCCACGATCGGCTCTTCGAGGACTACTTCGCCGACGGCTGCAACTATCCTCCGAGCTACTTTCGGCGAAGGTATCGGATGAGACGATCCTCTTCCCGCGCATTGTGGATAGATTGGGTGAATACTCTTCGTATTTCACCCAAAGAAATGATGCTCTCAACCGTGCTGGTTTTTCTCCCTTGCAAAAAGTGTCATCGCGGCTTTGCGTCCGTTAGCTTATGGAGCCGCTGCAGATACAATAGATGAGTGGGTTAAGTTAGCTAGACAAACTTCATCGATTGTCTAGATAGATTCTCGTGAAGGCATCATTGAGTGTTACGGGGAGACGTTTTGCCGTCGCCCAAGCCGTGGAGGATACTCGGCCGGCTGTTAGCGAAAGCCGAGGAGTGTGGCTTTCCGGGCATGTTAGGGAGCATCGATTGCATGCATTGGCGGTGGAGGAACTGCCCGGTGGCTCATGCTTGGCCAATTCACAAGGGGAGACATCAAACACCCTACCATAATCTTAGAAGCCGCTTGCGTCGTATGATCGTTGGATCCGGCATGCCTTTTTTGGAGTGGCCGGGTCCAACAACGACCTCAATGTACTCAACCGGTCGCCGTTGTTCACCGATGTGCTTAGGGGAGAAGCACCCGTAGTGAACTTCACGGTGAATGGACACGAGTACCACTATGGTTACTACCTTGCCGACGGCATCTACCCCTCCGGCCGGTGTTCATGAAAGGTGTTACTCTTCCACAAAATGAAAAGCAGCGAGTGTTCACTACTGCTCAATCGCGCATCGCAAAAATGTCGAGTGTGCCTTTGGAGTGTTGAAGGCTAGGTTCAACATTCTAGCGATTCCGGACGCTCCTACTCCGGGCGTACTCTTGGATTGATCATGCGTGCATGTGTCATTCCGCACAACATGATCATCGACGATGAGCGTGGACAAAATTTGGACAACATCTATGAGACGAGTTGCTTCAAATGTCCGCACCGCAATACACCGAGCATGCACCACCAAGCCTAGCGACCGAGATTCGGATGGACACCGAAATGAGGGAGTCACCGATGTATACACAGCTCCAGCATGATTTGATGGAGCATGTGTGGACTCATAATGCCTAGATTATGTAATTTTTTCAACTATTTATGTAATTTTTTCAAATTTTTATGTAATTTCTTTTTATGATGTAATCGGTAACAATTTTAGTTCAATAAAATAATTTCCTTGCATTATTATTAATGTTGTAATCTGAAAAAGAAAAACTAATGTCGAGGAGAGAGAAAAGCTGATGTGAAGGAGAGAGAAGTGAGAGGCTCTCACTTATAGCTCGTACGTTGGCGAGGTGGGGTAAGAGTAGGGGTGAGAGTGAGGAAAAAGGCGGCGTGGCGAGGCTAGAGCGGGGCGGTGCATTGGCACCAGCCTTA
>NC_061509.1:52441852-52524499 GCF_022539505.1 Lolium rigidum
ACGTTCATACTAATATTACTACCAGCATGCAAAGAATATTTCATAGGTTTTTTAATTTTCGCATCAAACAATCCATGTTTTAAATCAGGAAATAGAATAAGAAGCTCACTCTTGTACATTATGCCAAACTAGTGTAAATAAGAAACAAAAAGATGCAATTGCAGGATCTAAAGGAAATAGCTTCGAGCACACACACGACGGCGCCAGAAAAATACTTTACCTGAGACCGTAGTATGAGTGCCTTTTACCTTTCCTCCCCGGCAACGGCGCCAGAAAAGTGCTTGATGTCTACGGGAGCTTCTATTCTTGTAGACGGTGTTGGGCCTCCAAGAGCGAGAGGTTTGTAGAACAGCAGCAAGTTTCCCTTAAGTGGATACCCAAGGTTTATCGAACTCGGGGAGGAAGAGGTCAAAGATATCCCTCTCATGCAACCCTGCAACCACAAAGCAAGAAGTCTCTTGTGTCCCCAACACACCTAATAGGTGCACTAGTTCGGCGAAGAGATAGTGAAATACGGGTGGTATAAATAAGTATGAGCGGTAGCAACGGTGCCGAGAAAAGTGCTTGGCGTGTAGTTGATGGTGGTGGTATTGCAGCGATGGTAACGCGATAAAACGAGTAAACAAGCGGTAGTAACGCAGTAGTAGTAACGCAGCAGTAGTAAACAAGCGAGTAGTAACTCAAGCAGTATTTAGGAACAAGGCCTAGGGAATAGACTTTCACTAGTGGACACTCTCAACATCGATCACATAACGGAACGGATAAATGCATACTCTACACTTTTGTTGGATGATGAACACATTGCGTAGGATTACACGAACCCTCAATGCCGGAGTTAACAAGCTCCACAATAATGCTCATGTTTAAGTAACCTTTAGTGTAAGATAGATCAACGAGACTAAACCAAGTACTAGCATAGCATGCACACTTGTCACCTTCATGCATATGTAGGAGGAATAGATCACATCAATATTATCATAGCAATAGTTAACTCCATAATCTACAAGAGATCATGATCATAGCATAAACCAAGTACTAACACGGTGCACGCACTTGTCACCTTTGCACACATGCAGGAGGAATAAACTACTTTAATAA
The DNA here is from genome assembly GCF_022539505.1 of Lolium rigidum. Lineage (NCBI taxonomy): Eukaryota > Viridiplantae > Streptophyta > Magnoliopsida > Poales > Poaceae > Lolium > Lolium rigidum. The sequence continues at coordinate 52,442,951 of NC_061509.1, forward strand.
CACATCACTAGAGTAGCACATAGATAAATTGTGATACAAACATGCTTGCAATCATAAAGAGATATAAATAAGCACTTCACTACACCATTCAACAGTGAATAAGTATTCTGTGAAATCTAGCCTAAGAGACCCACACGGTGCACACACTGTCACCTTTACACACGTGGGACTAGGAGTCTCCGGAGATCACATAAGTAAAACTCACTTGACTAGCATAATGACATCTAGATTACAAGCATCATCATATGAATCTCAATCATGTAAGGCAGCTCATGAGATTATTGTATTGACACACATAGGAGAGAGATGAACCACATAGCTACCGGTACAGCCCCGAGCCTCGATGGAGAACTACTCCCTCCTCATGGGAGCAGCAGCGGTGATGAAGATGGCGGTGGAGATGGCAGCGGTGTCGATGGAGAAGCCTTCCGGGGCACTTCCCCGCTCCGGCAGGGTGCCGGAGCAGAGATCCTGTCCCCCGGATCTTGGCTTCGCGATGGCGGCGGCTCCGGCAGGTTTACGTGGGTTTCGTCAATTGGTGTCGGGTTTTCTGATCCAGGGGCTTCTTATAGGCGAAGAGGCGGCGCCGGGGGTCGAAGGGCTGGCCAAACCCTAGGGGGCGCGGGCCCCCTAGGCCGCGCCGAGGTATGGTGTGGTGGGCTCGTGCCCCCCTCCGGTCCCTCTCGTGTGTTCCGGATGCTTCCGGGGATTCTAAGATCTTTGGCGTTGATTTCGTCCGATTCCGAGAATATTTCGTTACTAGGATTTCCGAAACCAAAAACAGCAGAAACAGAAGCGGCACTTCGGCATCTTGTTAATAGGTTAGTTCCAGAAAATGCACGAATATGACATAAAGTGTGCATAAAACATGTAGATAACATCAATAATGTGGCATGGAACACAAGAAATTATCGATACGTTGGAGACGTATCAGTCATCAAGCATCATCGTCCGGTAAGGACGATGTTTAAAAGATTGGCAATGATGCAATAATGCATAAGTATGCGATGCAATCTCTCTAAGCGTGATCTAACCCCGATGATTTAGGATTAGTGGGTGGTAATGATTAGTTCAGGATGTGTTGCACTTTTAGAGTGATTCACAATCAAGGTTCTTATTCAGGGTTGTGTAGTTTTAGAATCGTAAGCAAGTGGTAAAATGCATAGTAACAATCATACACACCCGGGAATAGTAATTGTATAATAAGTAAAGAACAGATTGTCAATTTTAAGCCCTATAATGCATGGTTGATGGTTACTTATTATATAATTCAAAAGAATAACTTTTGAAGAACATGTCCTTTAATGAAGAACAAGTATGATAATTAGGTTTGTGGGGTTCTCTGGTTTTCTATGGTTCTAATTGGTTTCTAGAGTAAGTAGTAGATGGATCACAACCAAGTTGGATTCATCAATAATTAGGGCTTGTAAGGTTTTAGTGAAGCATAAGCATCTTAAGCAATTATTGGTTGCTATCATGGGGATATATCTTAGTGGTAATAGATAGCTAGGATTTATAGGTCCTGTTAGGCAGGGTTGATGATGACTCTCTGTTTACTTCAAAAGAATAACTTTTGAAGAACATACTTCTTAAGTAATAAGAAGTATTGCAATTAGGGTTGAGGTTGTCTAGGGTTTGCTATTGGATTCACTAAGTAAGGCATGGTGGTTTCCTAAGTAGGATGTTCAATAATTATCTCACACTAATAGGGTTTAGTGTGTATGGAATAGGATGCACAAAGTGGCCATGTTTGCATTTAGGGTTCATCACAATGGTGTGATGCTAAGTAAGGATATTGGTTTTGATAATAGGAGCTAGGGTTTAGACTTGGTTGATCATACTTGATCAACTAGGTTGGATAGGTATGCATACATGGAATACAAAATTATTGATAATAGGACTCCTACATTTTATGTGGCATGGCAAGTATTTAATTGCTAATTATAGTTCTATGAATCAAAATGAAATACATGATCTAATGTTATATCTAGGGTTTAGGTTTTAGAAACAATTTATGGTTCCTATTGATTAATGGAGCTAGTGTTCTTAATGGCATTAGGGTTTTAGAATTCACATGAAATTAAGGAACTACTATTTCATGTATAATGGAACTAGAGTTTCCTAATTACCATTTAGTTCTTAAGTTAATAACTTCATGATAAGGTTGAAGTTATTAATCACTTTATAATAAACATAAGATTGGATTTGGCATTTTATTATTTTTAAAGAATTAATAATTAAGGTAATTATTAATTAGGGTTTTAAATCCTCCTAATAAGGATTTAATAAGTTAATAGTAAAGGAAAATTAATTTTAATGTTTTCCTTATTTACTTACTGGTTTTTATTTATTTTAGGAAGTTTTCCTAATTATTGAATTTTAATTGAATTTAGAATTAGTATATAAGGCTTAAATAACAAGTATTAAATAATTGAATTTTTATTAAAAATATAGATTTCATTTTATATTTTTATTGGATAGATTTTATTTTAAGGATCATTTTGATATCTCATTTGGATTTTTCTGAGTTATGATGGATTTTCTAAATTATTTCAAAGTTTCAGACATTTTCTGTAATTTGAAATAAACTGAAAACAACTAAATGTACACGCCTAATGTACCCACAGCCACTGGCTAGTGGGCCAGTGGTCCACGTCAGGCGCCACCGTGGCGTCGATGTGGCAGGGAAATGGCTGGCCGACGGCCAGTCGCCGATGGTCGCCGGTGTTCCCGGGTTCCTGCGAGGGCGTGTGTGAGCTCAGTCGAACGAGGGCGACGAGACAAACCTACTGGTGGTGGCGCCGCCTCCAAATGGTCGCCGGAGCTTGGCCGGCGGCGAGACCGAGCGGCAGAGCTCACGGGCCTACGATGCAGGGCATGCTATGGGATGCAATCGAGCGAGCTACGCATGCTAGGAGGATCAGTGGCTCACCAGGAGCACGCAGGGCTTGACGGCGTGACTTGCGGTGGTCTGGTTCGCCGGATTTCATGGCGCCGGTCGTCGGAGAGATGAGCTCGGTGAGGATGCTCTGAGGGGTTTCGGCTCGATTCCTCCCGCACCGTGACCATGTCGACCATGGCGGTGCTGATGGTGGTCACGACGAGGTCCGGGGAGGCTCCAAACGACGGCGAGAGGTGGTGGTCTGAGGGTTAGGGTTTCGGCATTGGGGAGAAATTATGCGAGAGGAGGAAGAAATGGAGGTCTCCCGTGCATTTTATACGTCCTTGGGCGTGCGCTGGCGGTCAACCACTGCGGCGGCGACCGCGGGACGTGGAGTTCTCGTCGCGGTGGCGAGCTCCCGTGCGTCCAGTGAAGGAGACGAAGACGACGACGTCTCCTCGTCTTTATCCACGCGAAACGGTAGCTGGGCCGCGATGGGCTGTGCTGGACTGGGGCTGTTGGGCCGTTTGGTGGGCTACACGGCCAGGTAAGGTCCAGGTAAGTCTTTTTCCTCTCCTTTTCTTTTTCTGTTTTTATTTCTTGTTTTCAATTCTGGTTTTAATTCAAATTTGAATTCTTGTTCTGTTTTGCGGGTTTTTAACAATTTGGTTTTCATGAGGTCTAATACAAGGATCATTGTATTACTGTGTTGTTTTTGAATAAACATAAATATATGTGAGCCTTGTTGCAATTTTTAATTAGACAAGAATTTAGGTATTCATTTTAATTTTCTTTCTCATTTGTAATATAACTCCCTGTTGGATAATTAGAGTTGATGATTCTTATTCCAAATGTTTAGGAAGTTATTTATTAGGACTTGGCTTCATATCTGGAGGAATTGGTCAATTGCACATGATTTTATGTGAGCTCAATTGTATTAGGGTTTTATAGTTTATATCATAACCCCCTTATTAAGGTTAATACTATCATTATATTTGAAAGTATCTAAGTAGTTATTGTTTCCATCATGGTTTATCTTGTTACAAAGATAATGGGTTGATCACTACACATATGGTTTAATTATAGGACTTAGCATTAGGTGGCTCTTATGTTTTAATTGAAGTATAGGATTTAATTAATGAACCATTAGAGTTCAAATGCTATTTACCTAATGACACATGGGTTGGATCTCAAACATGGTTTAGGTTTCTTAGTTATAATCACTTAAGTGATACACAAACTAGAGTTGAGATATAATTCTAGGTTGTAGATATGAGATGATACCATATTGCATTGACTAGGTTTACTCTCCCTAATGCATGATAAAAATGGTTACTTGCTTAATATTTCATGTGCTCCTTTAGTTACTAAGGCTCTGAGAATTGGTTTTTATCTTCTACCAATATACTTCTTTTATTATCCTTAATTTATCATTTAGAGTAACTAAAATGTTTATGGTTCTTTTTATAGTTAACTTTGGTTATAAGGATGAATGGTCCTTTTATAGGCTTGGGCATGCTCTAGTAACATGACACATGGGTGGATGACTCTTGCTTTAATTTGTTGAGTAAGGTGCTTGGTTGTCATGCTCTTATCCATAGCAATCCCTTAAGCATGAGGTGGCATAGCTTAGGATTCAAGCTATGTTGATATTTTCATCCTATGTGGCATTGAGATTATCCTCTCATGTGATTTATTTTTGGATAGCCAAGTGACATTTGTTACTAAATATCTTGTGAATGATTTTATGCTTGTGGTTGAGTCACTATATCATATGTGATTGTATTTATATTATTATTGGGATCAAAATGTCAAAGATAAGGATTATACCCCAATTTTGAATGGTGATGTTTGATTTCACCGAGGCATGATCATATGAGTTTCAAAATACTCATAGTTTATTTTATTCAAATAGTTTGAACTATAATTCGTAATGTAAACGAATTTAGTTTTTTGATATTCCACATATTTAATAAGTTGTGATTGAAATCAGAAGGTGTGGCTTTTATGTACTTAGGTCCTTATGTTTTGCTATATTTGGTATTTAGTTTTAAAGTGAATTCAATTGTACCTCAAGGTAGTTGCTTAACTTTTAAGTGTTAATAATTTAGAGTGTGCTTCTTATCTCTTTAATGATTATATACCTCTCCCATCTCTAGGGTTTAATGATAAACTTTTGTTGGTGTTAAGTTCAAGAATTTAGTTCAAGAATTACCATGAGGTTCATGGTAAGAACATGGGTTAGTTTAAAACATGGAAAAGATAAGTGAAGAATGGGTTCTCCATTATTGTTACTTGATTTCCAATTGAATAGATGTTCTTATGTTATGGCAAGGAATACCATGTTATGATCTTTTATAAGATCAAGTAGTTGATCCTTGATTAAAGGGTTGTTGTGTTAGTTTTAATTCCATTTGATCTAACCCCTTAGATCAAATCATCTCTACCCAAAACAAGGGTTTAGCAAAGTCACATTGAGGTTTATAGCGCTTGACTTGATGATCTACTTCAATTCCACCAAGGTCAAGTGAAACTTCGATTCATCGTGAATGTTTTACTTTAAAGCGCGAAAATTCCCCAGATTTTCTATGCATGAATGCAATGCACACATCTGTTTCCTCTATTTTTGTAACCCCAATACCTGGGATATTACACGCCGGAGCCCTCCCCTCATCCTCCCTAGGGCGCCCCCCTCCCCCACCGCCGTCGCCGGAAGCGCTGCCGGGCAAAGTCCTGCGGCGTGGCGGCGGGGGCGGCCGTTCCTCTCGCCCCCACGACCGGAGGGCACGGCGGCGGCGTACGGCCAGACTTCTCCTTCATGCGGCGGCGCAGGGAGGTAACGGCCATGGCGTTGATCTGCATGCGGCGGCCGGGCGACAGCTGTGAAGATCGGGTCCGATCTTGGTCCGTTTGGGCCGGGGCGGGCTTCGATCCGCATGTCGTACCTCTGCCTCCTCGGCAGTGAGGCGTTTCGTGGGCATCCCTCGCGTCATGAGGAAACCTAGGGCAGCAGCCCCGGGCATGGTGGTGGTGGTCATCTTCTTCGTCGGAGGTGGTCGGCCAGGCTGGTAGTCCTGTGTGGGGGATCATGATCTCACACAGGTCTCCGGCAATGGTGATCTAGTCTGGGGTGTCATGGCGGCCTGTAAAAACTGAGCCTCGACCTCGGTCTTGGCGGATGATGGCGGCGTCGGTCGACGTCGTTACCTTGTCGAAGGTGTCATCTTTGCCCGTCTTGGCACTACACTCGGCGAGTTGGGGATGCGCGGCTGCCGGTGAAAACCGTGCTCCGACCTCGGTTGGCGGATGATGGTGACATGTCGCACCGCTACCTTCTTGAAGGCAGTTGTTGCAGTCTGCGGTCTCTCACTCGTGCTACTCCGGGGGAAACCCTAGGTCCGGGTCTCCCGGATCGGATGATGGCGGCGCGCCCTGCGTCGTTCTTCCTCTTGGGGCATCATTTTTGGAGCAGCTGCTGGATGTTGGCGGATGTCGGTGGAGTGGTATTCATCTACCACATTGTTGGCGCTGAGTCTCAGTGGCATGGTGCTGCAGGGTATCGACGACAGCTGCGGGATGATGTATGCGTGCAGGATGGTGGAGCCGTCTGGCGTCATGGTGGCATCGACGGCAGGTCTTGCAAGATTAATGCTATGATCTCTCTTGAAGATGGAGTCGAGGAAGACGGCGGTAGCAACTTCTGTGGCGTGTGCGGTTGGCGTGCGTTGAGAGTTTGCTCGACTGGATGTGCTTCTCATCTGCTATTGGACGGTTTTGGGAAGACATTTAGTTTTTTGGATGATGTGAGTTGGTGTATTGTCACCCTCTTCATCCCACTGTAGGTATAGTAAGGTTGCTTCGAGATTGATCTTTGGTATTGTTCTTGTAAGGTTTTGTGTATAATCTAATAAAAAGAGCCGTGTGCATCCTTTGGGTGCAGAAGCTGGGGCGATATTTCCCTCATTTCGAAAAAAAAAACACCTTTATTCAGTATGCAATGGATGATGTAATCAGGTACCAGTTCGATTATGTGTTCACGACACACTAATCATAGGATCATGAATGTGTATGCATAACAAGGTGTTTCGGACTACTAAGTCGGGAGGGGGGGCAAAGAAAGTGTGTTCATCGGTTATTTGGTAATTATCTTAAAGCTCGCCCTTATTAAACGCATGAACCTGATTTTTTTTACATCGTCAAGGTTCTTACACTTTGAAACCAAGGTAACAAATCCATGATTCAACATTTTTTAATCCATTTCATGAAGATAAAATTATCCAACCTTTAAGACAATTTTAATACAATACCAAAGTCCCAACAAACTCAGCTGGAAATCCATGTAGCCATGGTGATTCATTATCTTCCATACCAGACACCACTTATTAAATTTCTTCAAGTGTGAAAAGAAAAACTAAAACATTTCTCGCAATATCATCAATGTTGTCAATCCCTTCCTAAGACCGGAAAACATTTGTCCCAATAGGATGCCTAATGTGCATCTTCAAATTTTCTATCAAGTGATCACATCATCACCTTTCATTAAACTAACAATTATATTTATATTCAAGTCTCCCATTAGTTTTAGCTTGGAGAAACTTTGTATTTGAATCTCCTTCATTGATTTCAATTTATTTAATTAGCTTGTTCATCCCACTTCGCCTCTTCCTATCTAAGAAACCATGCAATTTGTTCTATCATGTGTCATACCCATTCAAACAATAGCTTCAATTCTCTCAAACAACTTAACTTTTTTATTATTTATACTGACTAGCAACTATCCTCGTTTTTTTACTCCATCCACTTAAAACCTTTCTCGATTTTCTCGACTTGGTGTGCCATACATATATACTAGCTTGTTATGGGTTAATTCCAATCCTAACCATAATGTCATGAAAACATTAGTCATTAACCAAGCATTCTTGAATCTAAAAGGGGAATCCTGGATCACCATATCACTAGCTTTCCAAAAGAAGGGGAGCACGATCAGACAACCTTTTTCTAGAGATGTCACCAAAGTCAAGGGAAATTGTTCCTCCAAATCCAGTGATATTAAAATCCTAGGTAACTTTTCAAAGATGGGCACCACATGGTTGTAACTCCAAGTGAAAGCCCTCCTATAAGATTTAATTCCATATGTATATTATGCTCAATAATTGCATTAAGCATAAAACTACAATTAGACATACCACATACCGTATATTTATCTTATTATTGCCTAATTATATGAAAATCCCCGCCAGTCTGAAGTGGCAATTTAAAAGATGAACACATATTAGATAATTTAGCCAAGAACGCTATGTTTGTTCTTGTTGTGCATCTTTCTTCACTTTTGAAGCTTCACAGCTCCTAACTTTGGTAGGCATCGTGTGAAGAATTTTTCAAATAATTGCCAAGTTGTGAATAAGCACCTTTGAACACTTAAAATTCAGTAAAAACAACGACATTTTTGGTACATGGGTAAGGGTGTAATTCTAATAAATATAAACCGAAATGGCATATAAGAACATTTCGATTTTGTGCGCTGAGCAATTATTTTTCTACTGCCATTTTTCTCGCTTTGTATGATCCATTGTGAAGGTGGAATATATTTATATATCCACCTTTTAGTAATACAAATGAGTTTGGAAACTGGTTTTAGCAGAACCAGGACAAGTTTGGCAATTAAGACTATGCAAAATTAACATGATATTTGATAAGATGAAATTTTCATCTCCTTACTTGCTTATTTGAGAAGTTGATGGGGCTATAATTGCTGATAGTGGCAGGTTCATACTTCATAGTTGAACGAGGTTTTTGCCACGAAGGTGGTTAATCAGTCACTAGGTGGAGTACAATACAGATGACAGTCCAGGCTGGTGCTCATCCGCAATTGCTTATTTGGTCTTTGATGAATTTATTTGGCCGGGTACTAAGGAGCGGCGTAGTTCTTGGAACGGGACAAGTTTCAGAGTTGCAAGTCTGTTATTAGCATCCAAACGCATGCAATTCTTGCAGTCCAATGCCAATTCCTCAATCTGGTGTCCATCCATGCATCAAACCTTTTTATTATGAAACTAAGAAAGTTATACTATGAGTCCAATTCACAAACTTGTAAGTTTGGATCAATTACAACACCAGTAATAGACGACATCAGATCGGAACAGCAGCAGATCTACTCATCAGCCCCAGCCTGCCGGACCAGCAAAACCATCTGCACAGAGATCTGGAAACACGAATCTAAACGCACGTCCCCAGAGCCAATTCCGGCGCTAGCCAGGCTGTCAGAAGATGAGATCCGACGACGGTTCCCAGAACGCCTCCGGCGACGGCGGCGGCGGCAGGAACACGACGCACCTGGCCGCGGCCATCCTCCGCCTGAGCGGGTACCGCCCCACGCCGCACATGCCCCTCGTGGACCCCGCCAGGAAGTGCGGCACGGCGTCTTGCCGCTGCTGCGGCTCCGCCGGCGCGGGGGACGGAGGGGCGGACGGGAGCGAGAGGCGCGCCGCCGCCGACGACCGGAGGGAGCGGGCGACGATCCTGGAGTCCCGGAGCCGCGCGAGCGCGCCGGGGCGGAGGAACCGGCCGCGGCTCGGGCAATCTTGCTCTCTGCGCGGGGCGGCGCGGGCGCGGCGGTCCATGGCCGGTACGGAGGCGCGGGGGAGAGCTTCGCGGCGGGTTTCTGCGCCGGGGAGGTGTGAACGCGCGCGGTCTGGGAGGATTGGCGGGGGACGGGTAGGAGATTTAATACGGAGTGGGAGCGGGACGGAGCGAGCAGTGGAGGGAAACGATGGCGGGAAGGGGAAAACGGGGAGGGAAATTGGAGACGGAGACGAAACCATTTGGACACACGGCGCTGGTACAGCTGTACGAGTGACGTGTCACTGACATGTGTGCAGGGTCCGTGCTTAGACGCAAAACTTTGGCTGCAAATTAGATCTTTTCAGTATCCTCGTGGACACCACGAGGTGTGGCGGCTTACAAAGAGGTATCTGTAGTGGTGGTGACATAGGTCAATGATGATCCACTCGGCTCAAGCCTCTCGATGATGGATCTCGCTCCGCTCGTCATAAATTAGCCTTTATATAAATTTGGATGACATTATAAGAGGGTCTCCAGTCTGAGGCTCCAAATCGGGCACAGACATACTCTCGCCGGACACAAATTGTGGACACACTCAGACATTTGGGAGACGTATGGAGGTAGTTACCCCGCGGCATGCCTCAAACTTGACTTTTTTTTCCAGCTAGACATTATCACGAACCTGTGAGGGATGACTGCTGCGCCGGTGCCATGCTCCTGTCAGCACTCCAGGGGTAGGGTTTCCAGGTGTCATCATCGAGACGTAGGAGATGTCTCCTAGAGGAGAGGTGAATAGGCAATTAAAAACTCTTGCGGATTTGTTGTAAGAATGCGGAATTAAACTAACGTTTAGTTTACAAGCACAAACCCTAAATATGCTAAGCTCAACTAAGTGTAACAATATCAACTAGAGCTAAGCAAGATAGGCACAAGATATATGTAGCACAAGTGATAGCAAGATATATGTACTTCAAGCACGATGGCTATCACAAAGAAAGAGAACTCGGGTATAGAAATAACCGAGGCACGCTAAGACGAGGATTTATTCCTGTGTTCCCTTCCTTTGCAAGAAGGTACGTCACGTTTGGAGGAGTGGAGGTCCCACGAAGGATTCCCCGCGCCACGAAGGCTCACCCTATTCTCCGAACCACACCCACGAAGGATAATGGCCCTTTCCTTATGGTTAGCTTTTCCTCCGCTCCGGAGATGACAAGCTCCACAACCACTTCACAAGCTCCACGAAGGAGAAGCCCGGGCCTCTTCACAATCTTCTTGAAGAGATCACCGGAGCACCAACCGCCAAGCCAACTAGGAGGTCTCCCTCCAAGAGTAACAAGCTCACGGTCTCTCACTCGAATTAATCGTGGTGGAGAGCTCAACACTATGCAATGATGCAAAGCAAGAACACTAGAGGTGTAAGTCCTTCACACTCAAATCTCACCCAAGCAACAAATGCTAAGATGAGATTGGAGAGGAAGAACAATGGGGGAAGTCAACAAAAGACTCCAAGATCTAGATCCAAAGGGTTCCTCTCACTTAGAGGAGAAATTGATTGGTGGGGATTGTAGATCTAGATCTCCTCTCTCAAATCCTCAAGAATGGGCAAGAATCATGGGGAAAATCAAGAGGGGAAGCAAGTTCTTCCAAGAGCAACAATGGAGGTGAAGAAGGGGAAAGAACTAACACAGTCCAAGGTGGAAGAAGGGCTATTTATAGCCCAAGAGCAAATATAATCGTTGGGGAAAAGTTGGGCTGAGTCAACCGACGAGGAGGCCGGTCAACCGGGCCTGGGGCCGGGCCGTCCGGTCCAGGGCCCGGTCAGACCGGACCACAGACCGGACCAGGCGTCGTGTCGTGACCGGGGCGGGTTTTGCGCAGAACCTGCGCCGGGGAGGCCGGTCCACCGCCCGGTCAGACCGGGCGAGGGGCCGGACCCGTCCGGTCCAAACCGGGCCTGTGACCGGGCCATGACCGGGACACTTCTGTGTCTTACAGTACATGCCCGGTTGGCAGCAGTCCACGGGCCGGTTTGAACCGGGCCGGCCGGTCACGCCGGGTGAGAAACCAGGCCAGCGGGTAAAACATGTTATACAAAAACTGTGATAACTTTTGTGTCCGGACCCCGATTGACATGAAACCAATTTTGTTGGAAAGATAACGACGAATAGAAATATGGAGACTCCTCACAGGATATTTTTAGATGTTTTTAGAGAGGGAGTCTCCCACCGTCAAGAAACGGTAAAGACGTCCAAACTCAAAAACGCAATAGAAGATGCATGCGGATTCCGTTTTCGATGAACTTGGGCTTGTTGTAAAGCTAGCAACAAGCTCAAGAACCTCTCACAGAGAAACACCAAGAAGCAATAGTGATATGCAAAGTATGCAAAGGATTGAGCTCCCTAAGACGATGTGATCAAGTTACCCAACCGAAAGCCCCTCTTGATAGTGCGGCTATCTATCCTATAATCCGGTCTCCCAACATCCACATTGAGACCGGTAAAAGGAAAACCTAGCAAGGCCATACCTTTGCCTTGCGCATCCCGCTTGATCTTGGTGATAACTCTTCGAGCTCCACTCAAGCCGGAATGCCTTACTTGATCATTGTTGTTTCGTGAAGACTCACAAATGCTCCCCCATACACCATGATGGGAAAGCTCCATTGATGCATATCTTGATGACGATCACCACTTGATGTCATCCTCTCATGGACTATATGAGATCTCACTTTTGATGCATGCTCATGGAAAGATACCTAACCCACATAGACAACACAAGTGCACATATATGATGGGTTAGTTCATAAAGCATAATTGGACAAGGCTTACCATACCACATGACTTTATGTGGCACATTCTTCATGCTTCATGTGTTGACCAAACTTGAATCTATTCTTCACTCTTTGTATTGGTCAACCTTGTATCTTCTCATGCTCTATCATACTATCTTGAGGTGTATAAAGAATTCTTCACTTGGAATCAAGCACTCAAGATCTTGATCATCCATTGCTTATCGCATAAGCTAGAGCATGGCTAATATTGAGTTCCACATAGGAACTCCATCTTCATTTCTTCTTCTTGATCATATCACATATATATCTTCAAATCGATGATCTTGATGCCAATACACAAGGTATATTTTTATCTTCATGGCATCCTGATGTCTACGGGTGCTTCTATTCTTGTAGACAGTGTTGGGCCTCCAAGAGCAGAGGTTTGTAGAACAGCAGCAAGTTTCCCTTAAGTGGATCACCCAAGGTTTATCGAACTCAGGGAGGAAGAGGTCAAAGATATCCCTCTCAAGCAACCCTGCAATCACGATACAAGAAGTCTCTTATGTCCCCAACACACATAATACACTTGTCAGATGTATAGGTGCACTAGTTCGGCGAAGAGATAGTGAAATACAAGTGGTATGGATGTATATGAGTGGTAATAGCAATCTGAATAAAATATGGCAGCGAGTAAACATGCAACGTAACAGTAAGTAAACGGAGTTTCGATGCTTAGAAACAAGGCCTAGGGATCATACTTTCACTAGTAGACACTCTCAACATTGATCACATAATAAAACCACTCTACACTCTCTTGTTGGATGATGAACACCACTAATTGCGTAGGGCTACAAGAGCACCTCAATGCCGGAGTTAACAAGCTCCACAACATTCGATTTTCATATTTAAATAACCTTAGAGTGCATGATAGATCATTGCAATTACACCAAGTACTAACATAGCATGCACACTCGTCACCATCACACTATGAAGGAGGAATAGATCACATCAATACTATCACAGCAATAATTAACTTCATAATCTACAAGAGATTACAATCATAACCTACGCCAAGTACTACATGATGCACACACTGTCACCGTTACACCATGGAGGAGGAATAGAGTACTTTAATAACATCACTAGAGTAGCACATAGATGAATAGTGATACAAAACTCATATAAATCTCAATCATGTAAGGCAGCTCATGAGATCATTGTATTGAAGTACATAGGAGAGAGATTAACCACATAGCTACCGGTACAGCCCTTAGCCTCGATGGAGAACTACTCCCTCCTCATGGGAGACAGCAGCGTTGATGAAGATGGCGGTGGTGTCGATGGAGATGCCTCTCGGGGGCACTTCCCCGTTCCGGCGGCATGCCGGATCAGAGACTCCTGTCCCCCAGATCTTGGCTTCACGATGGCGGCGGCTCTGGAAGGTTTCTCGTACCGTGGCTTTTCCGTATCGAAGATTTAGGTCGAGGAGGCTTAAATAGGCGAAGAGGCGGAGTCGGAAGGCTGACGGGGCCACCACACAGTAGGGGGGCGCCCCCCCTGTGGCCGCACCTCCATGGCGTGTGGGGCCCCTGGGCCTCCCCTCTGGTGGCTCTCGGGTGTTCTGGAAGCTTCGTGGATTTCTAAGATGCTGGACGTTGATTTCGTCCAATTCCGAGAATATTTCCTTACTAGGATTTCTGAAACCAAAAACAGCAGAAAACAGGAACTGGCCCTTCGGCATCTCGTCAATAGGTTAGTTCCGGAAAATGCATAATAATGACATATAATGTGTATAAAACATGTGAGTATCATCATAAAAGTAACATGGAACATAAGAAATTATAGATACGTTTGAGACGTATCAAGCATCCCCAAGCTTAGTTCCTACTCGCCCTCGAGTAGGTAAACAATAACAAGGATAATTTCTGAAGTGACATGCTATCATAATCTTGATCAATACTATTGTAAAGCATATGAGATGAATGCAGCGATTCAAAGCAATGGTAAAGACAATGAGTAAACAAATGAACCATATAACAAAGACTTTTCATGAATAGTACTTTCAAGACAAGCATCAATAAGTCTTGCATAAGAGTTAACTCATAAGCAAAAAATTCTTAGTAGAAAGCTTTGAAGCAACACAAAGGAAGATATAAGTTTCAGCAATTGCTTTCAACTTCAACATATTTATCTCATGGATAATTGTCAACATAAAGCAATATAACAAGTGCAATAGGTAAACATGTAAGAATCAATGCACAGTTGACACAAGTGTTTGCTTCTAAGATAGAAGAAATAGGTAAACTGACTCAACATAAGGTAAAAGAATGGCCCTTCGCAGAGGGAAGCAGGGATTAAATCATGTGCTAGAGCTTTTCAAGTTTTGAAATCATATAGAGAACATACAAATAAAGTTTTGAGAGGTGTTTGTTGTTGTCAACGAATGGTAGTGGGCACTCTAACTACCTCATCAACCAGACTTTCAAGAGCGGCTCCCATGAAGGACGTTATCTCTACCAGCAAGGTAGATCATCCCTCTTCTCTGTTGTTTACACATGTATTTTAGTTTCATTATTGATGGATGACACTCCTCCCAACCTTTTGCTTACACACAAGCCATGGCTAACCGAATCCTCGGGTGCCTTCCAACATTCACATACCATGGAGGAGTGTCTATTTGCAAAATTAAGTTGCTTACTGATGAATCAGAGCAAAACATGTGAAGAGAATTATTAATGCAAGTTAATTAATAGGGGCTGGGAACCCCATTGCCAGCTCTTTTTGCAAAATTATTGGATAAGCGGATATGCCACTAGTCCATTGGTGAAAGTCTGTCAAAAGTAAATGACAAGATTGAAAGATAAAACACCACATACTTCCTCATGAGTTATAAAACATTGACAAAAATAAGGAGTAATAAAGTTTTGAATTGTTTAAAGGTAGCACATGAAGTATTTGCTTGGAATGGCAGAGAAATACCATGTAGTAGGTAGGTATGGTGGACACAAATGGCATAGTATTTGGCTCAAGGATTTGGATGCACGAGAAGAATTCCTCTCAATACAAGGCTAGGCTAGCAAGGTTGTTTGAAGCAAACTCAAGTATAAAACGGTGCAGCAAGACTCACATATAAACATATTGTAAGCATTATAAGACTTTACATCGTCTTCCTTGTTGTTCAAACACCTTAACCAGAAAATATCTAGACTCTAGAGAAACTAATCATGCAAACCAAATTTTAACAAGCTCTATGTAGTTCTTCATTAGTGGGTGCAAAGTACATGATGCAAGAGCTTAAACATGATCTATATGAGCACAACAATTGCCAAGTATCAAATTATTCAAGACATTATACCATTTACCACATGTAGCATTTTCTGTTTCCAACCATATAACAATGAACGAACCAGTTTCAACCTTCGCCATGAACATTAAAAGTAAAGCTAAGAACACATGTGTTCATATGCAACAACTGAAAGAACATCTCTCACATTATGTTTTGTATGTTTGATGTCAATATATGTGATACACTAATGTTTGGTTAAGTGGTACAGGGATTACATAGATATTTATTCATGTGTGTTGGATTTGATCGTCCGTCAAAAGTTATCGAAAAAGTTGGCCAGGCCGGATAATCCGGGCCGGATATTGTTGAAATATCCGGCCCCCGTTTTTGGCTAAGTCTCCGAGGAAAAGCAGCGCAAGATAGGGGCCGGATTTTTGCCCGGATATTGTCCCGGTATTGTACCGTGGCCGGAATATCCGGGCCGGATATTTTGGAAATATCCGGCCCCTCGATTTTGGCTAAGGACTCGGAAGAAAAACAAGTCTCGGCATGGGGCCGGACATTTGGCCGGATAATGTCACGGTTTTGTCTCGAAGGCCGGATTATCCGGGGGGCGGATTATCCGGCCCTTACTTAGGCCGGATTATCCGGCCCCCGAAGCTGCAACGGCTCATTTTGAGGGGAGGTATAAATACCCCCTTCTTCTACCTTGGTTGCTTGCTCAATCATTATACAAGAAATCTGCCAAGCCACCTCCATTAGAGCCACCTCAAGAAAGTCAAGATTTGCAAGATCTCCTTCCTCCCCCAACCAAAGCTCTTGATCTTTGGAGATTCGAAGGAGAAGACACCGATCTACATCCTCACCGAAGCGTTCTTCATTTCCCCTCTCTTGTTTGAGGGATCTCATGCTAGTGTTCCTATTTGGTTCCCTAGTTGATTTGTTGTTGATGTGTTGTTGTTGATTGTTGTATTGTTACAGATTTGGGAGCCTCCAATTTGGTTGTGGATGTGTGCCCCAAGAACTTTGTAAAGGCCCGGTTTCCGCCTCGAGGAAATCCCTTAGTGGAAGTGGGCTAGGCCTTCGTGGCGTTGCTCACAGGAGATCCGAGTGAAGCCTTCGTGGCTGTTGGTTTGGCTTGCGTAGCAACCACACTCCTCCAAACGTAGACGTACCTTCTTGCAAAGGAAGGGAACTACGGGAATCATCTCCGTGTCATCGCGTGCTCCACTCTCGGTTACCTCTATCCCACTCTATCTCCTATTGCGTAGCTATACCTTGCTTAGTTGATATCCTTGTCATATAGGTAAATTCACTTAGTTGCATATCTAGAGAATTTACCTTTTGTGTCAAGCCTAAATTGAAAAAGAACTAAAAATTGGTTAGCACCTATTCACCCCCCCTCTAGGTGCGGCATACGATCCTTTCAATTGGTATCAGAGCCTCGGCTCTTATTTCGGGCTTAACCGCCTAAGAGTATGCCGGACGAGGAGCCCTCGGAAGGGGCCGCCAAGTTGGTCTCCGTGGAAGACTTCAATTCGTTGAAGTCCTCCATGGAAGCCCAAATGGAAAGCATGAAAAGATGATTGCCGAGCTTTTGGCTCCGGCCCTTCCCAAGGCTCCTAGTGTAGAGGTAAAAGACACGGGTGCGTTAGATGAGGGAGAGGCTTCGGACTTACCCTCATCTACCAAACCCGTGGAAGGTGATAACTTAAACACTATCAAATCTACCAGTGCATCTCCTAGGGGAACTAGTGGAGGTGAAAGCTACAATCGAGTAGCTCCACCTTTCCTATCTCCCGATATACCGGTTCCCCATCCCCATTTGAACATTCGGGGCGACCCACCTAAGTTTTCTATTGATAATTTCGATACTTGGCAATTTGAGTTCCGCTCTCATGTTTGTAGTGCCTCCAATGAACTATGGAGAATCATCATGGAGGGCTTCAAGCCATACAACCCCGACAAGTTGACTAGAAGAGAAGCGATTGATAGTCAACTCAACAACACCGCCTTACACATGATTCAAACTAGTGTTGGGACACCGGAATTGCATCGTGTCCGGAACTACACCACCGCCAAGGAAGCTTGGGATGGCTTGGCCGCTAGTTGCATTGGAAGTGAGAGCACAAGGAGGAACAAGTATAATGCTCTTAAGAATAAAGCCGAAGGGTTCATGAGGCTACCGGATGAAGATCATGAAGTCATGTATGGAAGACTTCTCACCGTTGCCGATGCCTTCCGGCTTATTGGTGCCACCCACATCAATGACACTTGGATCAAGGAGAAGTACATTGAATGCATGATGCCATTTGTACCCATTGATGTCAAGACTCTTGTGGGGAGGGAATGCTATTCCTCTCTCACCTCTCAACAAGTCGTGCACGAGATGCAAGCTCTCAAGGTGCTTGAGGAAACCTCTCATGATTCTCGCAATCGTGCTCTTGGGATGGCAAAAGGTTCCAACCTTGCCTTGGTGGTCAACTCCGTTGAAGAAGTGATTCCTCAAGAATCTTATAGGGCATCTTGGAGTATGTCCTATCCGGAAGATTTGCAATGCCACTACCATGATCACATGGCCTTCCATGCAAAATCCTTTTGGGTTGATCCCTCCAAGGCCAAGGAAGACAACATCAAGAGGAACAACAAAAGTGGGTTCACTAGCTTTGGTCCAAAGACAAGATCTTGCTACAATTGTGATGACAAGCGCCACTTCATTGCCGAATGCCCCTATGAAAATAGAGAGCTTCATAATGGGAGGCTCATTCCCAAGGACAAGAGCAAGGACACAAAGGGCAAATATTCAAAAGCCCCCAACAAGAAGTTCTACAACAACAAGACCAAGAAGGGCAAGAGGCCCTCAAGAGTTGTGCTAGTAACAAGGGAAGAATATTCATCCGATGAAGTTGAAAGTTCTAGTGGTGATGAAGATGAAGAAAGCTCAAAGGAATTGGCCGCCATCGTCACCACCAACATACCCTCTTCATCTCTCTTTGAATCTCCCAATGAGAACCCTCCTATCAAGAATGCACATTGCTTCATGGCAAGGTCCTCCTTGGACACACCTATTGTGCTATCAACTCAAGAAGAGTATACCTCCGGAGATGATGATGTTGATGATGAAGAAGATGCAACCTCTAATGGATTGGTCGCTCTTGCCTCCCTCTCCACTAACTCTTCATCACCAAGTGAATCCCCCAATGAGGTCATTCTTGTGGAGGAAGAAAGTTGCCTCATGGCTAAATCCTCCGAGGTATCATCTCCTAGCCCCTCTATGCCTAACATATCTAGTGATCTAGGGGTTGATGATGCTAGTCTAAAAGTGAAACAAGAAATGCTAGATTTTGATGATTTCATTCTCAACCTACAAGGTAACACTAAAAAGCATGTTTCAAACCTCATGATTCGTTTAGCTCAACAAAGTGATATGCTTGAGAAAAAGGGTCAAATAGAGAGAGAAGACTCTCTCGAAATTCATGCTCTTAAAAATGCTCTTGAGGAAAGTCAAGAAACTATAGCTTCTCTTGAGGAGAGGCTAGAAACTCTTGAAGAGCCTCAAGATAAAATTAACAAGCTCACTAAAGCTAGAGATCTTGCTAGGGCTAAGTCTAAAGTGCTTAAAAAGGATAAGGCCCAATTTGAGGTTGATCATGAGAAACTTGTGAAGGATCTAGATGAACTAGACAAAGCTCACAAAGCTTTGAAGAGTGAATTCACTCTCCTATCCAAATCCTATGAGCAACTTCAAATTAGGCTTGCTTCATATGATGTGCCTAGTTCCTCTACTCCTCTATGTGATCATGCAAATATTGTTGAGGAAAATGCTAGGTTGAAGGATGAACTTGCTAAGGCCTCCTCTCCCCAAAGTAAACTTTCTTTGGATGATCTTTTGAGTAAGCAAAGATCAAACAATGGGAAGGAGGGCCTTGGTTTTAATGCCAAGGCAAAGAAGGCAAACAAGCAAAAGGCCAAGCCCGCACAAGAGAAGAAGAAAGACGTCACTAATGGTGAAGCCTCCAAGGGCAAAACCATGAATGATGATGATGCGGGAATTGCTAACCCTCACTATGTTTTATTTAAAGATTATTATGGTGATGTTTATGCTAAATATGTTGGCCCATATGATGGTTATGTTGCTTGGTCTATTTGGGTCCCAAAGACCCTTGTTGCTAACAAAAGAGGACCCATTGCGAAATGGGTACCTAAATCCAAGAATTGATCTCATGTAGGACTATGCCGCCGGAGGTTCAAAATGGGTACTTGATAGTGGATGTACAAGTCATATGACCGGCGGCAAGAACCTCGTCAAGGAGTTGAGGCCTAACATTAATGATATCACCGTCTCCTTTGGCGATAATTCTACATCCGAGGTATTGGGTTTTGGCAAGGTTGTGGTTGCACACAACATTACTCTTGTGGATGTCATGCTTGTCAAAACCCTTGGTTACAATTTGCTTTCCGTTTCCGCCCTTGGCAAGATGGGTTTCGCCGTCTTTATTGATAATGATATTGTGGTCCTCTTGTGGAGCAAGACTCTAAAAGTCGCTTTCGTTGGGTATCGCGAACACAACTTGTATGTGGTGGACTTTTCGGGGACCACCACGACAAGTGCGATGTGCCTATTCGGAAAGGCGGACGTGGGTTGGTTGTGGCATCGCCGCCTAGCCCATGTCAACATGAGAACTTTGCAAAGTCTTCACAAGGGGAACCATATTGTGGGACTAATGGAAAATGTGTCTTTTGCCAAAGATCGTGTTTGTAGGGCTTGTGTTGAAGGCAAAATGCATGACTCTCCGCATCCAAGCAAGACCATTATCTCTTCCAAGAGGATCTTGGAGCTCCTTCATGTGGATCTCTTTGGTCCCGTTACTCATGCAAGTCTTGGTGCGAAGAAACATTGCTTGGTGATTGTCGATGACTACTCAAGATACACTTGGGTCTACTTTCTCAAGACGAAAGATGAGACTCAACAAATATTCATTGACTTTGCTACCGAGGTGCAACGCCAACACAACCTCCTCATTATGGCAATAAGAAGTGACAACGGCTCCGAGTTCAAGAACTACACACTCAATGATTTTCTTAGTGATGAGGGGATTCGTCATCAATATTCCGCTGCTTACACCCCTCAACAAAATGGTGTTGCGGAGAGGAAGAACCGGACTCTTATGGATATGGCAAGGTCTATGATGGCGGAGTATAAATCCCGCTATAACTTTTGGGCCGAAGCCATCTCCACCGCTTGTCACTCCTCCAACCGGCTCTATCTCCGCAAGGGCTTGAACAAGACTCCATATGAAATACTCACCGGGAACAAGCCTAATATCTCATACTTCAAGGTGTTCGGGTGTAAGTGTTTCTACAAAATCAAAGGAGTTCGTTTATCTAAATTCGCTCCTAAAGCTTTGGAGGGTATATTTGTTGGTTACGGTGCCGAATCTCACACTTATAGAATCTTTGATGTATCCTCCGGGATTATCATTGAATCTTGTAGTGTGAAGTTCGAAGAAAATGATGGCTCCCAAGTGGGGCAAGTTGATGTTTGTGCAGGTGATGAAATACCTCAAGATGCCATAGTAAGAATGGGTGTGGGATTTTTCCGCCCCATTGAGGGACACGGTGTGGCGTCTCGGGAAGAACTATGCTCTACCACGGTGGAGCCCTCATCTTCTCAACATCAACAAACCCTACCTAGTGAAGCAAATGATGCACCAACCCAAGAACAAGAACAAGACCCTCCCTCTTATGTGCAAGATCAAGGACAAGATCAAGGTCAAGATCAACCAATCATTCATAATGGCTCCAATGAGGATCCAATCAACTCTTGCCCTTCTCCGAACATTGTTCAAGATCAAGCACATGAGATTGAGCAACCCCAAGCAATTGAGGAAGCTCAAGTTCAAGGTCAAGACGGGGACCCAAATGATCAAGTTGATCAAGTGACACCTCCAAGGCCTAGAAAGACCAAGGAGGAGATCGAGGCCCGTCGTCTAGCAAGAAGAGAAAGGAACCTCGAACTTCGTGGACACACTCATGACAAGGTTCTTGGTGATGTAAGGGCAAAGGTTTCCACAAGAAGGCAATTGGCGAACTTTAGCCATCATCATGCTTATATCTCCTTAGTGGAACCCAAGAAAGTATTTGAAGCCCTTGAAGATTCGGATTGGTTGGAAGCTATGCATGAAGAACTCAATAACTTCAAGCGCAACAAAGTGTGGACTTTAGTAAAGAAGCCTAAGGAGTGCCGCAATGTTATAGGCACTAAATGGATTTTCAAGAACAAGCAAGATGAGTTTGGAAATGTTTTTTTTGACCAAGAACTGTGGGGCAAAACCCCCACAGCATTTTATTAAACCCCAACTTTACAAAAGGTTATGTACAAAAAGGGAAGCTATACAAGAAAAGAAGAAATAAATTACAACAGAGTTTCTATCCAAGACCTGAAGGATTCAGCCTGTTTGTCCTTAATCCTATGTGCATGTAGTGTAACTTCATGCTTAAATTTATTGACCCAAGCTCTGAAAGAAGGTCTCTCATGCTGAAAAATAAAAGCATTCCTCAATTTCCAAATATGCCGACGAGGCCAGGATCACAATTTCAGTGAAGAATGGTTTAGCAAATGTTGTTCTTGTCCGGATGAACATAGTTTCAATATTATCAGCTTGTACCCAATCAATCTGTAAATAAGTCCATATTCTTCTACTAAAATTGCACTCAAAAAAGAGATGAACCCAATCCTCAGTGATATGACAGGGGCAAAGTACACAGTTATAGTCATTGGTGACATTCCAGTGTCTCCTACTCAACATGTCTTTGGTATTCAGTCTATCACTCACCAATAACCAAGCAAAAACTTTAATTCTTAGCAGCACTCTGCATTTCCAAATCCAGGAGTAAATCTTGGAGGAAGTGACATTGATATAACAGTGCTTGGAATAAAGATTGGCAGTATAAACTCCATCCTTCCAAATTGTTTCCCACACATCAGTCTTCACAGGATCCAAAGAAATAGAGCCTATGATATTCTGCATTCTATTATATTCCTCAAAAGCCTGCTGTGATAATGGCCTATAAAAGAGCTCGGCCCTGTTTGTACATTGAAACACCTCCTTGACGAGATAACCGATTATTGAGAGCAAAAGAATGCAATCTCGGAAATTCCTGAGCTGGTATAATACTCGACCATTTATCATGCCAAAACAGAATAGAATCCCCACAACCAGGTGTAGCAGTACAAATGGCTCTGTATTTGTCAACCAACTTCATGATATCCCTCCACCAAAAAGAGCCACATAAATTAGTGTCCTGTGGCACACCATTAGGATAGTAATTCCAAACAAGTTTTACCCAAGGAATGTCCTTCTTGTTGAAGAAATTATGAAGATGCTTAATCAACAATGCCTCATTTTGCTTCTGGAAGTCCATAATACCCAGTCCACCCTTCTCTTTTGGCTTACAAATCATATCCCAGGAGGCAAGGGATTTCCCTTTTGTCTCAGAGTCTCTGTTACTCCACAAGCACTGTCTTATGATTCTATTCATCTGAGCAATAATTCCTTGGGGAATATCCAAAGAGCACAAAAAAGTTATAGGAATAGAGCTCGAGCAAGATCTAATAAGCTGCAACCTCCCCCATATGCCAAGAAGGAAGAAGTGGACACCAATCTTCTCTCCATTCTGTCGACCAAAGGCAACAAATCCTGAATCTTTGGCCTAGTAGTACCCAGAGGCAAGCCTAGATAAGTAAATGGCATGGCGCCCACAACACAGCCAAACTCTTGTGCAAGGAGCTGCACCTGCTCTTCAGATATATTTATAGGCAGCATACATGATTTATGAAAGTTCACAAAAAGGCCAGTAGATTTACTGAAATCATTGAGAGCCTGCTTCAAGGCTAACAATTGATTGACATCAGCATGCATGATTAACAGAGTATCATCCGCATACTGAAGGATTGGAAAATCTTCATCACCAGTGATAATTGGTAAATGCAACAGGTCTTGTCTCAAAAGATCATTCACCACAGATTGTAACACATCTCCTCCCAACACATATAGCAAAGGTGAGAGAGGGTCACCCTGCCTCACACCTCTCTTACATTTGAACTGCTTTCCTGGAATACCATTGAGCAAAACTGAGGAGGACCCGAACCAAGAAAACACCCGACCCATCTAATCCATTCATCATTAAAACCCTTGTGCTTTAAAATCTGAACTAAAGCTTCATGTTCAATTGTATCAAAGGCCTTCTCAAAATCCAACTTCAAAATAATGCATTCAGCTCCAGCAGCTTTACATTGATAAATGTATTCAAAAGCCCAAGCAACACAATCATGAATTGTCCTCGTTCTCGATAAACCCATACTCGGTTTTTATGGATACACAACATAATTTTATCTTGAAGCCTATCAGCGAGCCATTTTTGTGAGAAACTTGAGACAACAATTTGTGAGGGAAATAGGCCTGTAGTCATTTATTTTTTCAGGACTTTGACACTTTGGAACCAGAGTGATGTAGGAAGTATTAATTGGCACCAGGTTTACTCTACCATGATAGAATTCATCAGCTAACTTGTAGAAACTTTCCTTGACAATATCCCAACATTTCTTCAAGAAAAGACCATTAAAACCATCTGGTCCAGGAGCCTTATCTGGAGGCATTTTCTTAATGACATTATCCATTTCTTCTGTAGTGAAAGGAGCAGTAAGAACCTCAAGTCCATCCACTCTTTTAATTAAAGCAGGCAAATCCAAACACATGTCAATTTCCCTAGAAGTTCCCATTCTGTTTTTGTAACAATTGAGGGCCAAAGCAGCCATTTCCTCATGATCAGTGACAGTTCTACCATCATCAGCAAGAAGACTCACCACATTATTCCTCCTGTACTTGATGGTTGCCATAGAGTGAAAATATTTAGTGTTTTCTTCACCTAACTTCATCCATCTAGCAGTACACCTCTTTTTCCAATAAAGGAATTGAGCATGCAAAAGCTTTTCATGATGCATCTTTACTATCTGCCTGAAATTTTGCTCCTCAGTAAATAAAACTCTCTCCTCCTCAAGAGTATCAAAGAATAAGATAACAATATTACACTTAGCAATGGATTGCTTTAACTTGGACAAACCAGTCTTCCATCTCTTCAAGGCTTGCCTCAAAAATTTCAACTTCCTAGTCAGAACAGAGGCTTCATTTTGTCCCATGACATTAATGTTCCAAGCAGAAGATACACAATCCAAGAAACCAGGTTGATCTACCCAAAAATTCTCAAATCTGAAGATGTGAGCCTGTGGTATAACTGTATCAATAGAAACTACACAAGGCACATGATCTGAAGTGGGCTTTGAGAGAGGAAGAACCATAGTATTTGGGTAAACAGAGGTCCAATTTGGAGTTGTGAAAAACCAGTCAAGTTGTACAAGAAGAGGATTAGACTGCATATTAGACCAAGTAAAAGACCTCCCTTTAAGAGGCAACTCAAGCAAACCCAGATGGTTAATGAGTTTGGAAATGTTGTGAGGAACAAGGCAAGATTGGTGGCTCAAGGGTTCTCTCAAGTTGAGGGTATTGACTTTGGAGAAACCTATGCTCCCGTGGCTCGCCTTGAGTCCATCCGTATCTTTCTTGCTTATGCTTCGCATCATAACTTTAAGTTACAACAAATGGATGTGAAAAGTGCTTTTCTTAATGGTCCTTTGCATGAAGAGGTTTATGTTAAGCAACCCCGGGGTTCGAGGATCTCAACTTTCCTAACCATGTCTACAAGCTTGATAAAGCACTTTATGGTCTCAAACAAGCTCCTAGAGCTTGGTACGAGCACCTTAAGGAATTGTTGGTAGACCGTGGGTTTGATGTTGGGCTAATCGACCCCACTCTTTTTACTAAGAGGGTCAATGGGGAGCTTTTCGTTTGCCAATTATATGTTGATGATATTATATTTGGGTCTACTAACAAAGCTTTCAATGATGAATTCTCAAAGCTTATGACCGATAGGTTTGAGATGTCTATGATGGGAGAGATGAAGTTCTTCCTTGGTTTTGAGATCAAGCAATTGAGGGAAGGAACCTTCATCAACCAAGCAAAATATCTCCAAGACATGCTCAAGAGGTTCAAGATGACCGAGATGAAGGGCGTGGCCACTCCTATGGTTACCAAATGTCATCTTGCACTAGATCCCAATGGTAAAGAGGTGGATCAAAAGGTATATCGCTCCATGATTGGATCCTTGCTTTACCTTTGTGCATCTAGACCGGACATAGTGTTGAGTGTTGGTGTGTGTGCAAGGTATCAAGCTTCTCCTAAAGAGAGCCACATGATGGCTCTCAAAAGAATCTTTCGATATTTGGTTGATACCCCAAGATATGGTATTTGGTACCCCAAAGGCTCAAGTTTTATTCTCAATGGTTATACCGATGCGGATTGGGCGGGTGACAAGGATGATAGGAAATCAACTTCCGGGGCTTGCCAATTCCTTGGTAGGTCCTTGGTGTGTTGGTCTTCTAAGAAGCAAAATTGTATATCTCTCTCCACCGCCGAAGCCGAATATGTTGCCGCCGCAAGTGGATGCACTCAATTGTTATGGATGAGGCAAACTTTAAAGGAATACGGTGTCATTTGTGACAAAGTGCCTCTATTATGTGACAATGAAAGTGCCATCAAGATTGCCTATAATCCGGTGCAACATTCAAGAACGAAGCATATTGAGATCCGGAATCATTTCATTAGGGATCATGTTGCCCGTGGTGATATTGAGCTTATCTATGTTCCAACTAAAGATCAACTTGCCGATATATTCACGAAGCCTCTCGATGAAGCAAGATTCTCTTATTTGAGGAATGAGCTAAATATCATTGATTCAAGGAGTATAGCTTGACCATCTTGCAAACACACCTTCGTCTCAAAACTTTATTTGGTTTAGATGTGGGCATGGAAATAGGGGGAGTGCGGTTTAAATTATTGAGCTATCCCTCCCCCATAATGCCAACATTAAGAAATCATTCTCTTTATATCATATGTTGATATGTGAGCTTCAATGATGAGTAGTGGCTTGGACCCAAGATATATGTTCGCGGTGCCATGCCACAACACTCATATATGGTGGCTTAGGCCACCACACTCTTCTTTGTGAAGAGTTGGAGTTATTTGGATCTTATCGCCTCTTATTTGACAACTCCATGTTCTTATGGGAAATCACTCTAGTTTGGCCTTATTTGCCCATATCTTGCAAACTTGAGTGACCATGTACCATTAACAGTTTGTATCTTCTAAAACCTAAGCCTACTCTCTCCTATAAGCCATTTCCATCTTGCTCATTTGTCATGTTTGGTAAAAACTTGGAGTTTGAGGTGTTTCGGTCGGATGATCTAGGTTGCTCCATCTTATTGGTAAATTTGCACCTTATATGTGACGTGATACATTATTGCATCACATATGGATCATGCAAATAACCAACAAAAGATGGGCCGGATTCCCGGTGTTTCTGGAATTTTCCAGCACCCCGGATAATCTGGCCCCAGGAGACCCCGGATAATCCGGCCCGGCCGGATTATCCGCCCTAAGCTAGGGCCGGATTATCCGGCCTGGGCAGATCTTGAAAGGGTTGAGGACGAGGCCGCGGGGGGCAAACGGTTCACACCACCCCCACGCGCCTCTCTCTCCTCTCTCTCCTCTCAAGTTCGCCGGACCTCCTCCTCCTCGCCGGAGACGCTCCGTCCGCCCCTCTCGGAGTTCTTGGGTGGATCGGGTGCATCTCCTCCCTAGCTACCTTCTCCTCCAAGCGGTTTCCACAATGGATGTGGGTATGATTCACAATCTCTAACCCTAGATGTTGTGTTTTATATGTGCTATTTTCTTGGTGGAATTGGTGTCTAGTTGTTCCAAATCAATTGTAGTGTACTCCTCTTGCATGCTATGAGGCCGATCTAGTCTTAGACAAGCTTTTGATTGGGAAAGCGCAAATCTCGCAGGGCCGGATTATCCGCCCCCGAGCAGGCCGGATTATCCGGCCAGGCCGGATTATCCGCCCCAGGGGACACCGGATTATCCGGCCTGGAGCTTCATCGCCGCTGCAGTTTTTGCTTCAATCTATCATGTCTAGATTTGTACCGACTTATAGCATGTTTCTCGAGTATATTACTGTATCTTACATGACTTATGAGCATTACCTTTCCTTTGCTACCCGCCTTTGCTTCTCACAGGTGGTGCTTCTCGGGGTGGTCGGAGACGCTCAAGGCATGATCGATCTAGTGACGAGTTTGCACCCAATGCACCTCGCAAGTCCGTCACTTCAAGGCGGAAGAACAAGGAAGTGAGGGAGAACTACAAGGCCATGGACCCAGTCTCTTATTCCGCTATCCGCATGAAGAACTGGTATGAAGATGTCCCAAGGGATGAAGAGATTGAGGGCAGGAGATACTGGTGCATTGAGCAGGAATTCATCTACAAGGACATCTATGAGCCCATGAAGAATCTGAGACCCATGCAAGCTATCGATGTGGAAATTCTGGCTGAAAACAATCACTTTGAAGATGCAATCTGGGTAGCTGGAAGGATGGGCTTGCTTGATATCATGAAGATTCAATGTGACTATAGCCCAGATTTGGTGAAGCAATTCTTTGCCACTTTGGCAATCAAGAAAGATGAGGAACGCACTATGGAATGGATGACTGGCTCCACTCACTGCAGTGCCACTCTGCGCCAATTTGTTGGTTTTCTTGGAGTTCCTGTTGATGGGGGTCGTCGCCTTCATGGACCACAACAGACAGATAAGAATGCTCTTATGCATCTCTATACCTCAGCGGGAAAAATTGGTTTTGCTAAGGGGCTGCTTCCCATATACAATCAGCTGCTTCGGTTCTTTCGGGCAACCATTTGCCCAAGTGGTGGTAACAATGATGCTCTCCGGGGAGTCCTTGTGAACCTTATGCACCTCAGCTATAAGTGTGCTCGTGATGTGTCTGAGGAACGGAACTACACTCTTGATGTCATGGACTTTATCTTCCATGAGATCCATGATGCCATGGTCTCCCGGACCACCATACCCTATGCTCCCTACATTCAGCTTCTCATCAACAACTCTGTGGCTGTGGTTGGTGAAGACTTGAGTGGGTACCCTCTGGTGAAGCACCATGTCAAGAAGGCCTACAGGGTTAAGCCAGTCTCTTCAGCTGTACCTGCTCCTGACACTTTCATGGGTGATGCTCGTTCTAGTGGTTTTGCTCCTGCTCGTCATCGTGATGTCCCGGCTATGAGGAAGCAAGTGACCCGGCTTAGTTGGTTTCAGCGTCACATCCTTTGCATGAACATTGAGATCCATAAGGAGAACTATGCAGCTAGCCGAGAGCGTTACGAGATTAAGCATACTCGGGCGGTTATTCTTCACAAGCTCGGTGGTGATCAAGGACTCCCGCCTCAGCCTCCGGCTCACCGGGGTTACGGTGGATGGCACTCGCACGAGGTTCCATGGAGTGATCTTGATGATTGTCTTCAAAGGTCCAACACCTCTCGCCGCTCTCCGGATGCACCGATATCGATGAGGAAGAAGAGGAAGCGGCATACGAGTCCGATGATGATGATGCGTCCGAGTGATTCCCATGGGACGTGTAGCATCGCGCTTGTCCCCTTTTTGGCGTCTCGATGTCAAGGGGGAGAAGTGTTCTATTAGGATTCTCGGGGATTTGCATGGTTTGGGCACAAGCATATGCGTTTATCATTCTTATATTGCTTGTGTTCCCTCTTCTTTGAACTATTTGGTTTGTTTGTGTGCCGTTCAAAACTATGTGCTATGTGGTGTGAGACATTGTCATGGTTTTCGGATTTCTATTTGTTGAGATCAAGGATATTACATTATGTGTGATACTATATCTCCGTATTATATATCTACACATGGGTATGATTTCTTTCATCCTATCTCAACTTCATATTTGACGATGTCTATGTGTTAGAGCTCATGTTGGTTGCCTCTTGTGTTGAGGCACCTCCCTCCTATGTGTTGTGTATTTGTATTCAAATGCAAATTACTTATATGCACACATGTAGGGGGAGTGATTCTCTTGCAAATCCGTATATTGTCATCAAACACCAAAAAGGGGAGATTGAAAGAACATCTCTCACATTATGTTTTGTATGTTTGATGTCAATATATGTGATACACTAATGTTTGGTTAAGTGGTACAGGGATTACATAGATATTTATTCATGTGTGTTGGATTTGATCGTCTGTCAAAAGTTATCAGAAAAAGTTGGCCAGGCCGGATAATCCGGGCCGGATATTGTTGAAATATCCGGCCCCCTGTTTTGGCTAAGTCTCCGAGGAAAAGCGGCGCGAGTATAGGGGCCGGATTTTTGCCCGGATATTGTCCCGTATTGTACCGGGGCCGGAATATCCGGGCCGGATATTTGGAAATATCCGGCCCCCTCGTTTTTGGCTAAGGACTGGAAGAAAAACAAGTTTGGCATGGGGCCGGACATTTGGCCGGATAATGTCACAGTTTTGGCTCGAAGGCCGGATTATCCGGGGGGCGGATTATCCGGCCCTTACTTAGGCCGGATTATCCGGCCCCTGGAGCTGCAACGGCTCATTTTGAGGGGAGGTATAAATACCCCCCTTCTTCTACCTTGGTTGCTTGCTCAATCATTATACAAGAAATCTGCCAAGCCACCTCCATTAGAGCCACCTCAAGAAAGTCAAGATTTGCAAGATCTCCTTCCTCCCCCAACCAAAGCTCTTGATCTTTGGAGATTCGAAGGAGAAGACACCGATCTACATCCTCACCGAAGCGTTCTTCATTTCCCCTCTCTTGTTTGAGGGATCTCATGCTAGTGTTCCTATTTGGTTCCCTAGTTGATTTGTTGTTGATGTGTTGTTGTTGATTGTTGTATTGTTACAGATTTGGGAGCCTCCAATTTGGTTGTGGATGTGTGCCCCAAGAACTTTGTAAAGGCCCGGTTTCCGCCTCGAGGAAATCCCTTAGTGGATGTGGGCTAGGCCTTCGTGGCGTTGCTCACGGGAGATCCGAGTGAAGCCTTCGTGGCTGTTGGTTTGGCTTGCGTAGCAACCACACTCCTCCAAACGTAGACGTACCTTCTTGCAAAGGAAGGGAACTACGGGAATCATCTCCGTGTCATCGCGTGCTCCACTCTCGGTTACCTCTATCCCATTCTATCTCCTATTGCGTAGCTATACCTTGCTTAGTTGATATCCTTGTCATATAGGTAAAATCACTTAGTTGCATATCTAGAGAATTTACCTTTTGTGTCAAGCCTAAATTGAAAAAGAACTAAAAATTGGTTAGCACCTATTCACCCCCCCCCTCTAGGTGCGGCATACGATCCTTTCAACAGCGGAGCGTGTCTCTCTCCCATACAAGAATGAATTTATTCAGAGAATGAAAATAACAAAACGAAAATAAAAGCACACAGACGCTCCAAGTAAAGTACATAAGATGTGACCGAATAAAAATATAGTTTCAAGAGAAGAAACCTGATAAGTTGTCGATGAAGAAGGGGATGCCTTGGGCATCCCCAAGCTTAGATGCTTGAGTCTTTTTGAAATATGCAGGGATGATCCACGGGGGCATCCCCAAGCTTAGACTCTTCACTCTTCTTGATCATATTGTATCATCCTCCTCTCTTGACCCTTGAAAACTTCCTCCACACCAAACTCAAAACAAACTCATTAGAGGGTTAGTGCATAATCGAAAATTCACATGTTCATAGGTGACACTATAATTCTTAACACTTCTGGACATTTCTCAAAGCTACTGGAAGGTAATGGAACAAATAAATCCATCCAACACAGCGAAAGAGGCAATGCAAAATAAAAGGCAGAATCTGTCAAAACAGAACAGTCCGTAAAGACAAATTTTAAAGAGGCACCAGACTTGCTCAGATGAAAATGCTAAAATTGAATGAAAGTTGCGTACATATCTGAGGATCACGCACGTAAATTGGCAGATTTTTCTGAGTTACCTACAGAGAGGCATATTGAAATTCGTGACAGCAAGAAATCTGTTTCTGCGCAGCAATCCAAATCTAGTATCATCTTTACAATCAAAGACTTTACTTGGCACAACAATGCAACAAAATAAATATAAGGAGAGGTTTCTACAGTAGTAACAACTTCCAAGACTCAAATATAAATAAAAGTACTGTAATAAAATAAACACATGGGTTATCTCCCAAGAAGTGCTTTCTTTATAGCCATTAAGATGGGCTCAGCAGTTTTAATGATGCACTCACAAGAAACAAGAGTTGAAGCAAAAGAGAGCATCAAGAAGCAAATTCAAAACAAATTAAGTCTAACCCACTTCCTATGGAAAGGAATCTTGTAAATAAACAAATTCATGAAGCATGATGCAACAAGCATAGAAAGATAAAACAAGTGTAACTTCAAAAATTTCAGCATATAGAGAGGTGTTTTAGTAACATGAAAATTTCTACAACCGTATTTTCCTCTATCATAATAATTTCCAGTGGCATCATGAACAAACTCAACAATATAAGTATCACATAAAGCATTCTTATTCACATGCATAAAAGTATCATTACTCTCCACATAAGCATAAACAGTTTTATTAGTAATAGTGGGAGCAAATTCAACAAAGTAGCTATCATTATTATTCTCATCATCAAATATAGGAGGCATAGTATAATCACAATAAAATTTACTCTCCATAGTAGGCGGCACCAAAAGACCACTATCATTATAATCATCATAAATAGGAGGCAAAGTATCATCAAAGAAAATTTTCTCCTCAATGCTTGGGGGACTAAAAATGTCATGCTCATCAAAACCAGCTTCCCCAAGCTTAGAATTTTCCATATCATTAGCAACAATGGTGTTCAAAGCGCTCATACTAATATCATTGCTACTAGCATGCAAATAAGATTCCATAGGTTTTTTAATTTTCGCATTAAACCATTCATGTCTTGACTCAGGAAATAGTACAAAAAGCTCACAGATGTTTTCCATTATGCCTTACTAGTGTAAAACAAGAAACAAAAAGATGCAATTGCAGGATCTAAAGGAAATAGCTTCGAGCACACACACAACGGCAACAGAAAAGTACTTAGTTACTCGGGACCGGAGTATGAGTGCCTTTTACCTTTCCTTCCCGGCAACGGCGCCGAGAAAAGTGCTTGATGTCTACGGGTGCTTCTATTCTTGTAGACAGTGTTGGGCCTCCAAGAGCAGAGGTTTGTAGAACAGCAGACAAGTTTCCCTTAAGTGGATCACCCAAGGTTTATCGAACTCGGGGAGGAAGAGGTCAAAGATATCCCTCTCAAGCAACCCTGCAATCACGATACAAGAAGTCTCTTGTGTCCCCAACACACCTAATACACTTGTCAGATGTATAGGTGCACTAGTTCGACGAAGAGATAGTGAAATACAAGTGGTATGGATGTATATGAGTGGTAATAGCAATCTGAATAAAATATGGCAGCGAGTAAACATGCAACAAAACAGTAAGTAAACGGAGTTTCGATGCTTAGAAACAAGGCCTAGGGATCATACTTTCACTAGTGGACACTCTCAACATTGATCACATAATAAAACCACTCTACACTCTCTTGTTGGATGATGAACACCACTAATTGCGTAGGGCTACAAGAGCACCTCAATGCCGGAGTTAACAAGCTCCACAACATTCGATGTTCATATTTAAATAACCTTAGAGTGCATGATAGATCATTGCAATTACACCAAGTACTAACATAGCATGCACACTGTCACCATCACACTATGAAGGAGGAATAGATCACATCAATACTATCACAGCAATAATTAACTTCATAATCTACAAGAGATTACAATCATAACCTACGCCAAGTACTACATGATGCACACACTGTCACCGTTACACCATGGAGGATGAATAGAGTACTTTAATAACATCACTAGAGTAACACATAGATGAATAGTGATACAAAACTCATATGAATCTCAATCATGTAAGGCAGCTCATGAGATCATTGTATTGAAGTACATAGGAGAGAGATTAACCACATAGCTACTGGTACAGCCCTTAGCCTCGATGGAGAACTACTCCCTCCTCATGGGAGACAGCAGCGTTGATGAAGATGGCGGTGGTGTCGATGGAGATGCCTTCCGGGGGCACTTCCCCGTCCTGTCCCCCAGATCTTGGCTTCGCGATGGCGGCGGCTCTGGAAGGTTTCTCGTACCGTGGCTTTTCCGTATCGAAGATTTAGGTCGAGGAGGCTTAAATAGGCGAAGAGGCGGATTCGGAAGGCTGATGGGGCCACCACACAGTAGGGGGCGTGCCCCCCCTGTGGCCGCGCCGCCATGGCGTGTGGGGCCCCTGGGCCTCCCCTCTGGTGGCTCTCGGGTGTTCTGGAAGCTTCGTGGATTTCTAAGATGCTGGGCGTTGATTTCGTCCAATTCCGAGAATATTTCCTTACTAGGATTTCTGAAACCAAAAACAGAAGAAAACGAACAATCGGCCCTTCGGCATCTCGTCAATAGGTTAGTTTCGGAAAATGCATAATAATGACATATAATGTGTATAAAACATGTGAGTATCATCATAAAAGTAGCATGGAACATAAGAAATTATAGATACGTTTGAGACGTATCACATGCATACTTGAATCCAACACATGGAATACAAGTAGTACCTATGGAATATTCCATCATATAAACTTAATGAAAACATTAGTCCATAGGGGTTGTCATTAATTACCAAAACCACACATAGGGGCAATATACCCTTACAGTAGCACCAGCCACGCATCGGGGTTGTAAGGGCTCACACCGCTGGAGTTGACCCTGCAGGTGATGCCCTGTCGTTTGACGTACCTGGTGACCTTTAGCTTGCAGATCGCGTCCCGAATACGGACAGCTTGGCCGGGATGCGGTCAAGGACGGCCTTGGACAGGTGGAACACGGACGCCAGCACGCCAGTCGCGACGAGCCCTAGTGAGACTGCATCATCCATGGGCATCAGCGGGGCCGCAACGTCCACATCGGCAGATTGTTGAGGCATGTTAGGCCTAAAAGTTTTCGCCTAGAGCTAAACGATAGAATGTTCGGCTAAGGCCAAAAATTTGTTGCCTTGATGCTAGGGTGGAAATATTCCAGCCTACACTGACACGTCTGACATAGGCATCCCAAATGGACCTGCCGAAGATGGTACCCGGGGTTTATTGAAGGCCCATAACCCGAAGAATATGAAGCCCAGAAGCCTACTAAAGCATCGACTATGGCATGAAGAGATTTGTAACTTTACGGGTCGAACTCAAAGAGTCTCCCGGATTCTGTAACTATACGAAACCCTCGGCTCCGCCTCCTATATAAAGGTGAGTCGAGGGACAAAGAAAGGATCGATTTTATTATCAACACAACCCTAGTTTTCTAGCAGTCGAGTACTTTTCCGGCTGAAACCCTCGAGATCTACTTGCCCTCTACTTCCACGAAAACCCTACTCTACAATCCGTAGGCATTGACAAGTCGATACCTTGTCAACATCCTCGTGTACCCTCGACGCTAGAGACGATACGCCGCAGCTCGCGTCGACGGAGGCTGGTCAGAACTGCGATACGCAAGATAATCCGGTTGGCGCTTTTTAAGACCCAAAGCCCCTATTCCTTCGTAGGGACCTGTTGGAGGTCCTGATGACTATGTGCTGAACTTGGCCCGATTAGACCGCTCCAAGCTCGATCTCAAGGGAAATCTAGGCGAAGTCGCCAAAGAATGGAAGCATAGACAAGGGTTTGAGGAGGCAAAAGATAGATATATTGATGTTTAACGATTGTGTGCTTAATTTCAAGCGGATGTCACCTCTCACATATATATGAGGTGGATGAACTTCTCGTACAAGGTTTGAACATCTCTTTTCATGTTTACAAGGTGGAAACATAGTCTAACTCTAACTTTAAAATAGGTAAGTCTTCATCCGGCTTGGTACTGGATCCGGATCCAAATATCCATGCCTACTCTTGTTTAGAGACGCCTTGATCCTTTAGTGTTGGATTCAAACTTTCCTTCGTATTCATGCTTGAGACACATAGATTATGGTATTTGAGCATCTGTCAACTATTGTCTGGTTAAAGTTGACCAATTTTTTTTGTATTAAACATAAGTTGACCAAAAACTGCCTTGGAGGTAAAAATGGCCCATGACCCTCCTAGGACCTTATGTGATCATAATCCCACCTAGGGACCAAGGTGGTCGGAAATCTTCCTTGAACCCATGATATCCTAGGATCCTCCTAAGACCTTAGGTAGTCATGATTCCACCATGGGACCAAGGTGGAAAATAATATGGCTTGGTCCTAAGGTGGTTTCAATTGGCTTTCCTTCCCATCACGATTTTTGGATTTCTTCAAGTTCATGCACCTTCTTTTCTCGCCAAGTTGGCTTAGGCCTAAGGTGGCAAAATCCGCCTTGGACCTAAGATGACCAAATCCTCGACGGA
Organism: Lolium rigidum; assembly: GCF_022539505.1. Taxonomy (NCBI): domain Eukaryota; kingdom Viridiplantae; phylum Streptophyta; class Magnoliopsida; order Poales; family Poaceae; genus Lolium; species Lolium rigidum. Next base: position 52,478,879 of record NC_061509.1, read on the forward strand.
TCCTCCTTGAGGCTAAGGTGTACCCGGATCCGCCTTACTCTTCAATCTAGTTCAAATCCAGACGCGTCCATCTATCATCTTTAGCTTCAACACGTCCAGCTTGTTTGACCGACCAGTGGCCCATAGCGTGGGTGATAATATATGTCCCCTGTTTTCTGGTAGAGCTTGGGTGCCAAAATATAATATGTGTAGAGCTTGTATAAGGGCGATGCTCAAGCTCATCAACCATTTTCTACTAAGAACGATATGTGTATATTGGCCGTTTGAGTGTTTAGGAGGATTTCCATACACTTGGGTGAAATGTCTTCATGTATTTTCCATTCATAGCGCGAGGAAGCATGTTTCCCTTCATATATTTCACCAAATACGAGTTTTTTCGATAAAGGGAATATATTAATATAAAGAGATACCAATTACACCCAGCCTCTGCAACAACGCACCACCCTAATGGCACTACGGATGCACACAACCAAAAAAAAGGAAAAGAAAACTAAGAAACAAAAGTCCCGCTACAATATCTCGGGCCAAACAACAGCAATACATCCACCGCCATGAAAACACCTGAATTACAGACTCTCCAAAAAATGACGCCTCCAAGAAGGGAACAGTGCTCAAACACCGTCGTCGCCCGATAAAAAATCTTAGGTTTTCACCCTGAAGATAGTCCCCACTCTCAAAACAATGCCTCCACCAAGGTCACTGCCAGGCACAACCAGTTAAGGCCAGACCTTGGGTTTTCACCCTGAAAGGTATGACTCGCGCTTCACCCGTGTTGTCGCCCCCACTTTCATACCGCTGCTCCGAAGCCCGGACACCAAGCAAGCCCCTCAACAGCGCGGAGACTTGAACCTCCCTTAGCTAGTCCTCCCTCCGGCCTTCATGAAATTCTCTTCTTCCGGCTTTCATCATGGATCCATAGTCACTTGATGTCAACACAGAAAAGAGCTTCGCGCCGCTCCCTCCAGAACCAAACGGTCGGAATAAACGCATGGGTGCGCACGACCGAATACCCCCGATCCAGCAAACTCCAGGCAAATCACTATTACATTCGCTGGCGGAGCCTTCCGGAACTCAACCCTCCGGCCAGATCACGAGTACAGGCCTCCGGTAGGTCCTCCTCTTCACGCAAGAGAGGCCCTAGGACCGCCGCCTTTATTCAGGTCAGACCCCCACGTCGGCGACCATCCCGGGCTGGCCAACCCAACCCTCCACCGGCGACACCATCGCCGGCTTCCATGCACCTCCATCTCACCGCCGGATGGCGGTGATAGATCAGAAATCCACCACCACCAACCGCAGGCCGACCCTCTCCGATGCATATCAAGGTCAAACTTCATGTATGGATCTAGCCAAACAATGAAAATCCAATAAAATCCAAGAAGATTCAGCTTTGTGTTTATAATACACATCCTTATATGCCTGAATACAACAGTTGGGTAAGACATCCCTAAACATCAGGATCAGATGTGTAGTATATAACACCACATAAGATAGGTTTAGGTTGTGATACTTAGCACGAATACGTGAATTTCTACTATTTGTCTCAACATTTATCTTAACTGCACATTTGCAATGAGACAAACTTGAAACAAAATGGCCTGGGATAGTTGAAGTTAACCTAGTTTTCTTTAGAAGTACTAACAGAATAGTATACCATATATATGTGCTATTGAGGACTACTTCCTATAATACAATTAGTTCTAACATGTCTACTCTAAACACATGATTGTTTAGAATATACCACCTATAACTCTATGATTTCTCTATGTGACATGCTCTCAATAAGCCTTCTTTAAACTAAGGACTATGGTTCCAGCATACTTGGTACAGTTATTAGGATTTTAAGGCCTAAGCTTTCGAACTATTCCTTAAATCCTACTCCTCATCATACTTCTATTAACTCACTTATGATGTTCTACTCCCTCACATCATGATTCTCAAGTGAATCATATATGATTACCAACTTTACCATGAAAAGTAAACTTGTATAACTCCTATCACTCTTCCTTACCTCCTATGATTGTCTCATCGTAGACATATACTACCTTATATAACTTATCTCCCGTACTTAACATCAGTCATTTGACATTTTAAATGACTCTTACTTAACCATACTTGTATTGGTATACTTCTTCCAATAGGATATCTTCCTTGTGGTTGTATCCTCTCTTTGGACTACCATGTGTTGTATACCAACTGTGGTCTACTACCACCCATTATCTTAAGCTTCAATGGTGTTCTAGTTGTTTGGAATGAAGCAAGATAACTAATTCACTTTACTAAAGAAAGATAGATAAGAAAGATTGACTCAAGTGTGTCGAGATTATTCTCAAGTGAATACCCATCTCAAGTCAAAAGAATAGTTCGTTTAGCATAGTTGGCTTAACTAAGATACTTCCTATAGACACTACCAAACCTATAGGTCTCCTTTAAAGGGTTTTAATCCTAGGGTCAAAGCATTTGCTTCGATACCAGTCTGTGGTGACCCCGCGTACCACTCGCATGGTGTAGTACACAAGTCGTTGACATAACACAAGTGAAACACCGTTCCACTCATATTACATCTCTCGAGTGGTACAACGAAACATATGCGAGTCCAAGGTATGTCTATAGAAGTACACACGAGCTGTTTACATAAGATCAACACAACCTCCTACTTTACAGTGAGGTAAAACTTCAAATAAAGCTCCAGAAGAACGACTCGTAGTCTATCTTATTGCTAACTTAAGTTCAAGAGCTACTTGGCTTGCTATAGAAATCTAGCTACTTAGGTGCTAGGATTAGGGAAAGGTTCCCTTCTATTACTAGTCTAGGTTTCCATTATAGCTGATGCGAAGTTGACTCCATTGACTTCTTTGATTGGATTCTTCTTCTTGTTGCAGTTGACTCCTTTGTCTTCGAGTTCCACGGTAGTTTCTCCTTCGGTGCCTTGATCTAAGAAGGGGTTCAAATGGGATAGAATGAGTACGAGCGTACTCAGCAAGTTCATATTAGGAAATATGTGTATCATGCACTAGCTACAGCCATAGACCAGAAAGTCATAGGCCAATGCAAGTTTTCATAAACATTTATTCAAACGGTTTATTTTATTCTGAAAACTATGCCCGTCAGTCTTCACAGGTTGACTAGAACTTCGTGGAGTTCCTTTCCTGCCGCGTTCGCAGTTCCCTTCCCGGAACAGGGAGTGACAGGCACAATTCTTGATACCCTCTGCAGAGGTGCGTTACTTTACCCCACAAGAGATCTTAACCATGTTGCCGCCGAGAGTATGTCCCCGTCCACACTTCCTTGGGTGTGAGGCCCGATATAAGATCCAAGCCAATCACCGCCTTCTCCGCGACCCCGCAAACCCACCCTTTTGTCCAACCGTACACCTCCAGTAGACTTCCCCGATAATACGGCTTTACTCATGGTGTACTCGGACAATCCCTCATAGATCGAAGAGCTTATCATCACTAATGGATGGGGATTTAAAAGGATTTCCCAACCTATTGCGGCGAGTGCCTCCAACACCCCACCGGCTCTCCGATCCGTTGGCGTGCAGAAGGGAAAAGATACAGCTGACTTCCCAGAGCCATTATAGATCTTATGGATAACGCGATATGTACGGCGCTAGAATCACTGGACGGCATTGGTACTTAGTCCTAGATGAGTAGTACCCATGCAATGGAACCTCCACCATATCAACACATACCATGGTTCCATTGCCCACCACATAGTCATATTCATAATTGTAAAATAATACTTTGCTTTTCAATGCATGAGTGATAAGTATAGTACTTTGCATATAGTTTGATACAAATAATCAAATGACATGAGCAAGCGATGAACTTGCCTTTCTTGACTGCAAGATTATGCAGGCAAAAGCTTCGATACGTGATAACTCCAAATTCTGAAATACCATCATCGTCCGGTAAGGACAATGTTTAAAGAACTGGCAAAGATGCTATAATGCATAGTATGAGATGCAATCGTCCCGAGCGTAACCTAACCTCGATGATTTAGGATGTATGAGTTGTAATGATTTCTTTAGGGTTGGTTGCACTTTTTAGAATGGTTCTCAAACAAGGTTCTTATTAGGGTTTGGTTATATTAGCATCATAACCAAGTGATATAAGGCATCATAATAATCATGCACATAAATAATAGTGGTGGAATAATATGTAAGATCGAGTTGTCAATTTTAAGTTCTGCAGAACATGGTTGATGATTACTTATACTATATTTTAAAAGAATAACTTTTGAAGAACATGTTGATTAAGAAATAATAAGTATTTCAAAGAAGTATTGGGCTTCTAAGGTTTGATTGACACTTGTACTTCAAAAGAATAACTTTTGAAGAACAGGTTAAAATAAGAATATGAACTACTATACATAGGAGCTATGGCTTTCTAGGGTTTACTATTGAATTCATTTAGTTTCAATAATAGGAACTAGTTGGTTCTTAACTTGGAATGGGTTTCTATATAACAAGTATTGGTAGGTTTATTGCTATGGTTTCTTCTAAGCATTATATATAAGGATGGTTATTAAGATGGTCCCATAAGTTTGCTATTAGGTTTACTATGGCTTCACATTTGCTTCATTAAGTAGTCACTAATGATTGCCAAGCTAAGTGGTTTCTCATTTCCTGAGTAGGGTTGAGTGGAATAGGAACATGTGATGTGCATTACTACACAAGATTGGTATTAGGGTTTATCATTATGGTTCAATTAGGGTTTGATGGTTGAGGTTGATCCTAATGGTATGGTATAATGGATTGATGATCAATGGTGCTAACATGTGGTAACAAGCTAGGGTTTATACCTAGGTGATACTAGTGAATCATATATATTTTAATTAAGAATAGGAACATGAAATGATAATCTCATGTGACTTGGTTTTATGTTGATGGATTATAAGCATGCATTCATTGGTTTCTTACTAGGGTTCTATAGGTATAGATGAATCTCACATGATCACATGTGATAAGCAACTAGGGTTTTAGAGTTACTACTAATGTGTAATGATCACATGAAATAATGAAATCAAAGTCTTACTAAATTGAAACTAGGGTTTCTAAGCTATGGTATAACTCCTAAAATGATAATTGGTAATAGAGTTGTGGTTACTAATTACTTTGAATCAAAATTAGTGATGGTTTGACATTTTATTAATTCTCACAAGATTTAATAATTAGAGTAACTCCTATTTAGGTTTTAATTAAGAATCAGAGTTTAATAATTGTTATTAGGTTTTAAAATATTTAATTTGTTAACTTAGGAATGTTTTAGTAAATAAGTTTTGATTTACCAAAATAATATTGGCTTATAATATTTTCTTGAGTTATTACTATTTAAGGAAAATAGAAAATAGTAATTTGCAAATTAGGGTTTATGAATTACCACTAATAATTAAGTTAATGCAAATATGATAAATAAAATTAATCTTAACATTTTACTTAGTTACTGCATAGTTAAAATTTAAATTTGAAATTTCACTAATTATTGAATTCCAATTGTATTTTGAATAAATGAAATGGCATAATTAATAAAGATAAAAATAAGTGAATTTTTATTTTGACACACATTTTTGTTTTATATTTTATTTGAATAGAGTTTATTTTTGTGAGCATTTTGATATATTATTCATAATTTTCTAAGCTGAAATGAATTTTCTACAATTTTTCAAAGTTTTAACTATTTACTGGTTTTTAATTCAAATGCTAATTACTAAACATACCGGTTTGCTCTACACACCAGAGACAGACAGGTGGGACCTTGTCCGATCAGCTGCCACGTCAGGTGCCACATGCACTGACCAAGTCAAAATGTTTGATCGGCCGGGAACACGGTGGCCGGCGAGAAATCAAGGGCGGCGCCGATGATTCGGGGTTTCCGCGCGTGTGTGTAGGTGCTGGTTGGATGCATGGACCTCTGATGAGCTAAAAGGTGGCGGCTCCCCCTCTGAATGGTCACCGGAGTTGCTCTGGTGAGCATCAACTGTGGCGGCGCACGGCGGCGGTATTCTAATCGGAGGCTAGGGGTGATGCCGAGACGAAAGGAAGAGTTCCTGAGATGCGCACGCTCACCGTGAGGCTTCCCAGATGCTTGACGGAGTCTGCCGGAGACGAGGACGACGACAAGCTCCACTTTTCTGCGGAAGGCCGACGAAAGGAAACGGACGATTGGTGATGATTGAGACCTCCTCTCCTCGATTTCCTTCCACGAGGATGCTCCCAGAGACACGGCGCTCCTCCTCGACTATGCGGCTGAGACGGGGGTGGTCTTAATCGGCGGCTAGCCGGAGAACTGGCCGTCGGTGGTTTTTGTTGCTTGCCAGAGATAGAGAGGGCTAGAGGGAAAATGGAGTGACGGAGGTGAACAAGGAGTACACGGAGGTGCTTCCCTCTATTTATAGGCCGTGGCTAGGTCGGCATTGCCGGCGCGTCGCCGGAGACGGTGCGGATATGGCGACGAGGATGAACTCAATTCGGGCGCGAATCTTGGCACGATTTGGATAGGCTCGGACGCGAGAAACTTGTACGAAATTCAGAGATGGTCTGTGACGTCCGGCGGCGTGCTTATCCTCGTCGAGGACGTGGCCGAGCTCCGCATCTGTGCTGTCGACGACGGGGAAGAAGACGATCTCGTTTTCTTCTCGCACGATTCTTAAAGCAATCGAATCGGTATGTGGCTTTGGGCTGGGCTGTGTCTGGGCTGTGTCGGCCTGCTTCGGCTGGTGTGGTGTTGGGCTGCGACGAAGTGGTGATGGGCTGCTGCGATGCTGAGGTCCAGGTAAGTTTCCCTCCAATTCTCTTTTCAAATTTGCTATTTGTATTTTATTTTCTGTTTTCCATTTGTTGTTTAAATTCAATTTGAATCTGATTAATTTTTGCAGGTTCTAAATTATTTGAACATCAAAACCATTTGATAATGATATTCACTATCTTGTTTTGTTTTCAAACATCCATTTATAATTGAGTAATGTTTGTGCTTATGAGGCACAAGTTAAAATTCAAATAGATATTATTTTAGGGTTTTGGTAATGCTTCACTAGTTGAAGTATAAATAGGCATGAGGCATGGCAGGGTTCTACTTCTAATCCAAAGTGATACTTAGATTTAAATGCAAAGGTGATCTAGGGTTCTAGTGGTGAGCACCCATGTGATACACAATTAGTATTTGGCTATGGTTAGCATCTATAATCTCTCTATTCTATTACTTCTCTCACTTCTCAATGTCTTGGAATATTCTAAGGTCCTACTTAAGAGATGATGATATGATCCTCTAAATATATGATTTCCTAGGAATTCTACCTTGGTATCTTCTGTAGCTTGTTCTTCAGGAATTCGATAAACTCTGCATCTTGTGGTATGCCTCCACCTCCTAGCTTCTTCATCTTGATCCTAGCTAATGCATGGAGTGGCTCTATGTGTGTGCTTCCTTGTTTCATGCTACAAGATGATGAAATGGATGAAGGGTGTGGCTCTATTTATAGGCTTGGGCAAGCTCTAGTATCATGACACATAGGTGGTGACTCTTGATTTGGTTTGATGAGTAAGGTGCTTGGTTGTCATGCCCTCATCCATAGCAATCCTTTGAGCATGAGGTGGCAAAGCTTGGAAAGCAAGTCATGTAGATATTTTCATCCCATGTGGCAAGATCATTATCCTCTCATATGATTTATTTTTGGATAGCCAAGTGGCATTTGCTACTAAATATCATGTGGATGATTTTATTATTGTGGATGAGTCATCATACCATCTTTGATTGGATTTACATTATAATATTGGTAAAAAGGTTAATGTTGAGGGTTATTTCTCAAGTTTGGATAGTTGGGTTTGATTTCACCAAGGCATGATCATATGAGTTTCAAAGTACTCATAGTTAGTTTTATTCAAATAGTTTGAACTATAATTCGTAATGTAAATGGATTTAGTTTTATGATATTCCATATACTTAATAAGTTATGATTTAAATAAGAATGTGTGGCATTTATGCACTTTAGACCCTGTGGTTTACCTTATTTGGTAATAAGTTTGCAAGTGAATTAAATTACACACAAAGGTAGTTGCTAACTTTTAAGTGTTAATAAGTTAGGGTTTGATTCTTAAAGAATGTGTTGTTGTAAATCTAATTCCATTTGATCTAATCCATAGATCAAATCATCTCTACCAAAACAAGGTTTAGCAAAGATCACGAGTGAAGTTTATAGCGCTTGACTTGATGATCTACTTCAATTCCAGCAAGTCAAGTGAAACTTCGATTCATCGTGGTAAGTTTTATTTGAAAGCGCGAAAATTCCCGGATTTTCTATGCATGAATGCAATGCACACTTTGGTGTTTTCTCATTTTGTAGCCTCTAAACCTGGGATATTACAGCCTCTCCCCTTAAACCGAACTTCGTCCCGAAGTTCGAACGCTCTCATGTTTCGGAATGTTGAAATGTCTTGAACAGATCACCATCCTTCAACTCCATGGTGATCACACTAGATATAGTGAAATATATCCCTTGTCCAGATCCTTCCGGATTCTTCGATATCCGGCATCGATACTTTCTTCAATTCTATGATTTCTTCCAACACTCTAAGCTTATAGGCTTACTATCCAAAAATTCTTGGATTAAGACATCTTATTGTGTTAATGGACTTTCCTAATGGTTGTGGTGACATCTACCTATTTGGGTACTCAAAGCTTGGTTCTACCAGTTGCGGTAATCCAAATTGCGGTGTAATATGGCACTACGATTTACCAATTTGCGATACTCAAACCTTAATTTTAAAAGATTTATTTAAGGTAGGGTATTGTTTTCCCTTACTACCATAACGAAAGTAATGGTACTTGGTAAGATATTACGATAGGCATGGTCCTGGTTGTTTAGTCCTACGAATGGATTAGACTCATTTAGTCCATCCAATCATGGCTTCTAGTTTTAAGCTAGTTATCTTCCTTTTGGGTTCTTTTAGGCTCCATGAAAGGAATATTTCTAATAGTCATTAGTTTTGGTATAGTCAAACTCCTTCAATCTTTTGTTTTCTTAGGCTTTGATTGTCCTCCGATATCTTCTTCATCCAACTTCATTATCTTAGACTTACTTGAGGTCTTTTACTTCTGAGTAATTATCAATTACCCACTCAAGTTAGGGTCTAACCCTTACTTCTTCGAGATATAAACCTCGGCTTCTGGTCTGACAATCTCCTGAGAGTACTTTTATATGGGTACTTCCCAAGAACCTTATAAAAATAAGATCGGACTTCCTCTCAGTTCAGACCTTTTTCTCCAGTCTATCATACTCCAAATCATATTTTAATACTTCTCCTTCAACCTTCCTCTCCCCCTTGGAGTTTACTAATGATCTTCAAACTTCCTTTCTTCTAATCATTAAACTCCAAGGTTAGAAGTTTAGTCTTGGTCTAACTTGTAGTTTGTACTTTTCTAGAGTCTCACAAAGAATCCTTTGTGGTGTATCCACTCAGTTGTGGGTATCCATTAGGAATCCTCCAATAAAAAATTACCAGCTACGAGATACCAGCTGTGAAATACTAGCTGCGGAATCCCCCTTTCTTTTAGGTAAAGAAATGTTCAGGCTGTGGCTATCTGGTACCAGCTGCAGACTACCTAGTACCAGATGTAGCTTATTGGATACTAGTTGTGGCTATGTTGTGGTTGTCAATATCTACCTACCAGCTGTGGCTACTTACATAGCTTTAGTTAAGATATACCTCACTTAACATTCTTTCTCTTCATGGTTATCCTATATCAGCTGCGGTCTTATCATACCAGCTACGACTTCACTTGTCTATTTTCCTTCTTCCAGGGTTTGTTTTACAAGATAACCACTTGTTGACACTATGAAAATAGTATTGTAAGTGACTTCGCTTGCATTCCCTTCTTCCATAATGAATACGGCTCTACTTCTACTGCTCCATATTCACTATTTTTCTCACTTTCATGGTACTTCATGTTGAAGTACTCCTTGATTAAGGATAAAAGTAAGTTTCGATTGGTCCTTCCTTTAGAGTATTGTGGTTGCTTCCCACAATTTGACTTCTTTCTTCCAGTGAACCTTCATCTTGTCTTCCAAAATCTTCAGAATTCGTCACTTCCTCACACGAATACCTTTACCCTCTAGACCTATAACATCAAGTAAGAGCTTGATATTGCAACATGCATTTGCATATCAAGGTCAAACTTCATGTATGGATCTAGCCAAACAATGAAAATCCAATAAAATCCAAGAAGATTCAGCTTTGTGTTTATAATACACATCCTTATATGCCTGAATACAACAGTTGGGTAAGACATCCCTAAACATCAGGATCAGATGTGTAGTATATAACACCACATAAGATAGGTTTAGGTTGTGATACTTAGCACGAATACGTGAATTTCTACTATTTGTCTCAACATTTATCTTAACTGCACATTTGCAATGAGACAAACTTGAAACAAAATGGCCTGGGATAGCTGAAGTTAACCTAGTTTTCTTTAGAAGTACTAACAGAATAGTATACCATATATATGTGCTATTGAGGACTACTTCCTATAATACAATTAGTTCTAACATGTCTACTCTAAACACATGATTGTTTAGAATATACCACCTATAACTCTATGATTTCTCTATGTGACATGCTCTCAATAAGCCTTCTTTAAACTAAGGACTATGGTTCCAGCATACTTGGTACAGATTATTAGGATTTTAAGGCCTAAGCTTTCGAACTATTCCTTAAATCCTACTCCTCATCATACTTCTATTAACTCACTTATGATGTTCTACTCCCTCACATCATGATTCTCAAGTGAATCATATATGATTACCAACTTTACCATGAAAAGTAAACTTGTATAACTCCTATCACTCTTCCTTACCTCCTATGATTGTCTCATCGTAGACATATACTACCTTATATAACTTATCTCCCGTACTTAACATCAGTCATTTGACATTTTAAATGACTCTTACTTAACCATACTTGTATTGGTATACTTCTTCCAATAGGATATCTTCCTTGTGGTTGTATCCTCTCTTTGGACTACCATGTGTTGTATACCAACTGTGGTCTACTACCACCCATTATCTTAAGCTTCAATGGTGTTCTAGTTGTTTGGAATGAAGCAAGATAACTAATTCACTTTACTAAAGAAAGATAGATAAGAAAGATTGACTCAAGTGTGTCAGGATTATTCTCAAGTGAATACCCATCTCAAGTCAAAAGAATAGTTCGTTTAGCATAGTTGGCTTAACTAAGATACTTCCTATAGACACTACCAAACCTATAGGTCTCCTTTAAAGGGTTTTAATCCTAGGGTCAAAGCATTTGCTCTGATACCAGCTGTGGTGACCCCGCGTACCACTGCATGGTGTAGTACACAAGTCGTTGACATAACACAAGTGAAACACCGTTCCACTCATATTACATCTCTCAGAGTGGTACAACAGAAACATATGCGAGTCCAAGGTATGTCTATAGAAGTACACACGAGCTGTTTACATAAGATCAACACAACCTCCTACTTTACGGTGAGGTAAAACTTCAAATAAAGCTCCAGAAGAACGACTCGTAGTCTATCTTATTGCTAACTTAAGTTCAAGAGCTACTTGGCTTGCTATAGAAATCTAGCTACTTAGGTGCTAGGATTAGGGAAAGGTTCCCTTCTATTACTAGTCTAGGTTTCCATTATAGCTGATGCGAAGTTGACTCCATTGACTTCTTTGATTGGATTCTTCATCTTGTTGCAGTTGACTCCTTTGTCTTCGAGTTCCACGGTAGTTTCTCCTTCGGTGCCTTGATCTAAGAAGGGGTTCAAATGGGATAGAATGAGTACGAGCGTACTCAGCAAGTTCATATTAGGAAATATGTGTATCATGCACTAGCTACAGCCATAGACCAGAAAGTCATAGGCCAATGCAAGTTTTCATAAACATTTATTCAAACGGTTTATTTTATTCGAAAACTATGCCCGTCGGTCTTCACGGAGTTGACTAGAACTTCGTGGAGTTCCTTTCTCGCCGCGTTCGCAGTTCCTTCCCGAACGAGGAGTGACGATCCACAATTCTTGATACCCTCTGCGGAGGTGCGTTACTTTACCCCACAAGAGATCTTAACCATGTTGCCGGCCGAGAGTATGTCCCCGTCCACACTTCCTTGGGTGTGAGGCCCGATATAAGATCCAAGCCAATCACCGCCTTCTCCGCGACCACCGCAAACCCACCCTTTTGTCCAACCGTACACCTCCAGTAGACTTCCCCAGATAATACGGCTTTACTCATGGTGTACTCCGGACAATCCCTCATAGATCGAAGAGCTTATCATCACTAATGGATGGGGATTTAAAAGGATTTCCCAACCTATTGCGGCAGTGCCTCCGAGCACCCCACCGGCTCTCCGATCCGTTGGCGTGCGAAGGGAAAAGATACAGCTGACTTCCCAGAGCCATTATAGATCTTATGGATAACGCGATATGTACGGCGCTAGAATCACCGGACGGCATTGGTACTTAGTCCTAGATGAGTAGTACCCATGCAATGGAACCTCCACCATATCAACACATACCATGGTTCCATTGCCCACCACATAGTCATATTCATAATTGTAAAATAATACTTTGCTTTTCAATGCATGAGTGATAAGTATAGTACTTTGCATATAGTTTGATACAAATAATCAAATGACATGAGCAAGCGATGAACTTGCCTTTCTTGACTGCAAGATTATGCAGGCAAAAGCTTCGATACGTGATAACTCCAAATTCTGAAATACCATCATCGTCCGGTAAGGACAATGTTTAAAGAACTCGCAAAGATGCTATAATGCATAGTATGAGATGCAATCGTCCCGAGCGTAACCTAACCTCGATGATTTAGGATGTATGAGTTGTAATGATTTCTTTAGGGTTGGTTGCACTTTTTAGAATGGTTCTCAAACAAGGTTCTTATTAGGGTTTGGTTATATTAGCATCATAACCAAGTGATATAAGGCATCATAATAATCATGCACATAAATAATAGTGGTGGAATAATATGTAAGATCAGTTGTCAATTTTAAGTTCGCAGAACATGGTTGATGATTACTTATACTATATTTTAAAAGAATAACTTTTGAAGAACATGTTGATTAAGAAATAATAAGTATTTCAAAGAAGTATTGGGCTTCTAAGGTTTGATTGACACTTGTACTTCAAAAGAATAACTTTTGAAGAACAGGTTAAAATAAGAATATGAACTACTATACATAGGAGCTATGGCTTTCTAGGGTTTACTATTGAATTCATTTAGTTTCAATAATAGGAACTAGTTGGTTCTTAACTTGGAATGGGTTTCTATATAACAAGTATTGGTAGGTTTATTGCTATGGTTTCTTCTAAGCATTATATATAAGGATGGTTATTAAGATGGTCCCATAAGTTTGCTATTAGGTTTACTATGGCTTCACATTTGCTTCATTAAGTAGTCACTAATGATTGCCAAGCTAAGTGGTTTCTCATTTCCTGAGTAGGGTTGAGTGGAATAGGAACATGTGATGTGCATTACTACACAAGATTGGTATTAGGGTTTATCATTATGGTTCAATTAGGGTTTGATGGTTGAGGTTGATCCTAATGGTATGGTATAATGGATTGATGATCAATGGTGCTAACATGTGGTAACAAGCTAGGGTTTATACCTAGGTGATACTAGTGAATCATATATATTTTAATTAAGAATAGGAACATGAAATGATAATCTCATGTGACTTGGTTTTATGTTGATGGATTATAAGCATGCATTCATTGGTTTCTTACTAGGGTTCTATAGGTATAGATGAATCTCACATGATCACATGTGATAAGCAACTAGGGTTTTAGAGTTACTACTAATGTGTAATGATCACATGAAATAATGAAATCAAAGTCTTACTAAATTGAAACTAGGGTTTCTAAGCTATGGTATAACTCCTAAAATGATAATTGGTAATAGAGTTGTGGTTACTAATTACTTTGAATCAAAATTAGTGATGGTTTGACATTTTATTAATTCTCACAAGATTTAATAATTAGAGTAACTCCTATTTAGGTTTTAATTAAGAATCAGAGTTTAATAATTGTTATTAGTTTTAAAATATTTAATTTGTTAACTTAGGAATGTTTTAGTAAATAAGTTTTGATTTACCAAAATAATATTGGCTTATAATATTTTCTTGAGTTATTACTATTTAAGGAAAATAGAAAATAGTAATTTGCAAATTAGGGTTTATGAATTACCACTAATAATTAAGTTAATGCAAATATGATAAATAAAATTAATCTTAACATTTTACTTAGTTACTGCATAGTTAAAATTTAAATTTGAAATTTCACTAATTATTGAATTCCAATTGTATTTTGAATAAATGAAATGGCATAATTAATAAAGATAAAAATAAGTGAATTTTTATTTTGACACACATTTTTGTTTTATATTTTATTTGAATAGAGTTTATTTTTGTGAGCATTTTGATATATTATTCATAATTTTCTAAGCTGAAATGAATTTTCTACAATTTTTCAAAGTTTTAACTATTTACTGGTTTTTAATTCAAATGCTAATTACTAAACATACCGGTTTGCTCTACACACCCGAGAGACAGACAGGTGGGACCTTGTCCGATCGGGTGCCACGTCAGGTGCCACATGCACTGACCAAGTCAAAATGTTTGACTGGCCAGGGAACACGGTGGCCGGCGAGAAATCAAGGGCGGCGCCGATGATTCGGGGTTTCCGCGCGTGTGTGTAGGTGCTGGTTGGATGCATGGACCTCTGATGAGCTAAAAGGTGGCGGCTCCCCCTCTGAATGGTCACCGGAGTTGCTCTGGTGAGCATCAACTGCGGCGGCGCATGGCGGCGGTATTCTAATCGGAGGCTAGGGGTGATGCCGAGACGAAAGGAAGAGTTCCTGAGATGCGCACGCTCACCGTGAGGCTTCCCAGATGCTTGACGGAGTCTCGCCGGAGACGAGGACGACGACAAGCTCCACTTTTCGCGGAAGGCCGACGAAAGGAAACGGACGATTGGTGATGATTGAGACCTCCTCTCCTCGATTTCCTTCCACGAGGATGCTCCCAGAGACACGGCGCTCCTCCTCGACTATGCGGCTGAGACGGGGGTGGTCTTAATCGGCGGCTAGCCGGAGAACTGGCCGTCGGTGGTTTTTGTTGCTTGCCAGAGATAGAGAGGGCTAGAGGGAAAATGGAGTGACGGAGGTGAACAAGGAGTACACAGAGGTGCTTCCCCTCTATTTATAGGCCGTGGCTAGGTCAGCATTGCCGGCGCGTCGCCGGAGACGGTGCGGATATGGCGACGAGGATGAACTCAATTCGGGCGCGAATCTTGGCACGATTTGGATAGGCTCGGACGCGAGAAACTTGTACGAAATTCAGAGATGGTCTGTGACGTCCGGCGGCGTGCTTATCCTCGTCGAGGACGTGGCCGAGCTCCGCATCTGTGCTATCGACGACGGGGAAGAAGACGATCTCGTTTTTCTTCTCGCACGATTCTTAAAGCAATCGAATCGGTATGTGGCTTTGGGCTGGGCTGTGTCTGGGCTGTGTCGGCCTGCTTCGGCTGGTGTGGTGTTGGGCTGCGACGAAGTGGTGATGGGCTGCTCGCGATGCTGAGGTCCAGGTAAGTTTCCCTCCAATTCTCTTTTCAAATTTGCTATTTGTATTTTATTTTCTGTTTTCCATTTGTTGTTTAAATTCAATTTGAATCTGATTAATTTTTGCGGGTTCTAAATTATTTGAACATCAAAACCATTTGATAATGATATTCACTATCTTGTTTTGTTTTCAAACATCCATTTATAATTGAGTAATGTTTGTGCTTATGAGGCACAAGTTAAAATTCAAATAGATATTATTTTAGGGTTTTGGTAATGCTTCACTAGTTGAAGTATAAATAGGCATGAGGCATGGCAGGGTTCTACTTCTAATCCAAAGTGATACTTAGATTTAAATGCAAAGGTGATCTAGGGTTCTAGTGGTGAGCACCCATGTGATACACAATTAGTATTTGGCTATGGTTAGCATCTATAATCTCTCTATTCTATTACTTCTCTCACTTCTCAATGTCTTGGAATATTCTAAGGTCCTACTTAAGAGATGATGCTATGATCCTCTAAATATATGATTTCCTAGGAATTCTACCTTGGTATCTTCTGTAGCTTGTTCTTCAGGAATTCTGATAAACCTGCATCTTGTGGTATGCCTCCACCTCCTAGCTTCTTCATCTTGATCCTAGCTAATGCATGGATTGGCTCTATGTGTGTGCTTCCTTGTTTCATGCTACAAGATGATTAAATGGATGAAGGGTGTGGCTCTATTTATAGGCTTGGGCAAGCTCTAGTATCATGACACATAGGTGGTGACTCTTGATTTGGTTTGATGAGTAAGGTGCTTGGTTGTCATGCCCTCATCCATAGCAATCCTTTGAGCATGAGGTGGCAAAGCTTGGAAAGCAAGTCATGTAGATATTTTCATCCCATGTGGCAAGATCATTATCCTCTCATATGATTTATTTTTGGATAGCCAAGTGGCATTTGCTACTAAATATCATGTGGATGATTTTATTATTGTGGATGAGTCATCATACCATCTTTGATTGGATTTACATTATAATATTGGTAAAAAGGTTAATGTTGAGGGTTATTTCTCAAGTTTGGATAGTTGGGTTTGATTTCACCAAGGCATGATCATATGAGTTTCAAAGTACTCATAGTTAGTTTTATTCAAATAGTTTGAACTATAATTCGTAATGTAAATGGATTTAGTTTTATGATATTCCATATACTTAATAAGTTATGATTTAAATAAGAATGTGTGGCATTTATGCACTTTAGACCCTGTGGTTTACCTTATTTGGTAATAAGTTTACAAGTGAATTAAATTACACACAAAGGTAGTTGCTAACTTTTAAGTGTTAATAAGTTAGGGTTTGATTCTTAAAGAATGTGTTGTTGTAAATCTAATTCCATTTGATCTAATCCATAGATCAAATCATCTCTACCCAAAACAAGGTTTAGCAAAGATCACAGTGAAGTTTATAGCGCTTGACTTGATGATCTACTTCAATTCCAGCAAGTCAAGTGAAACTTCAGTTACTGTGGTAAGTTTTATTTAAAAGCGCGAAAATTCCCCGGATTTTCTATGCATGAATGCAATGCACACTTTGGTGTTTTCTCATTTTGTAGCCTCTAAACCTGGGATATTACAGAAAGGCCCACGCCGCCGCCACGCCCCGAGGGACTTTGCCCCCCCCCCCCCCCCGGCGCTACCGGCGGCGGCGACGGAGGGTGGGGTGCGGGAGATGTTAGGGTTGGCGTGCGGGAGAGGTTAGGGTTCACCAAATACGAGTTGCCGGGTACGATCCCCGCGATCCATAGAGGCCCTTTCTAGCTAGGTGACCACTTGTCAAATTTCCAACTTCTAGATCGAATCAATTGGCAGGATAGTTTTCCAGACCAAATCTCCAACTTGGAATTCTTTAAGTCGAACCTTGTTGTTGTATTTTTAGCCACACACAACTTTTCCTTCTCAATGACATGTAAGGACACCAGGCATCTATTGGCCACTTCGTTGATGTTGTCCACCATGAGATCGTGGTAGTCTTTAGCCGATAAATCATTATGATGAGCAAACCTTAGGGCGGCCAGATTCACCTTTACAAGTAAGACGACGTCTCGTCCGTAGACCAACTCAAAGGGAATAACTTTGGTTTCTCCATGCCTTGATATTATATGATCCCACAACGCCTCTGATAACACCTCATGCCACCACCTTCGATGAGCCTCAATTTTCTTCTTGATAAGCTTGATCAAAACTTTGTTGGTAGACTCGGCGTGTCGATTGGCTTGGTCGTAGTAAGGAGATGAACGGATCATCTTGGTCCCATGGGATTCTACTTGACCTCCTTCGCCATGAAAGATGTGCATTGATCTGTAGTGAGAGTCTGGGTATGTCGAATCGATGAACAATATGCTCGCATATAAACTGGATCACCTCCTTGTGAGTTATATTTTTGAGAGGTACTGATTTAGACCATTTAGTAAAGTAATCGGTGGCCACCAATATGAACAAATGCCCCTTTGATGAAGCCGGGTGGATCATGCCAGTAAAATCAAGCACCCATCCTCGGAAAGGCCACAGTTTTATTATAAGATTAGGCATAGAAGTCGGAGCCAGCTGAATGTCGCCAAACTCTTGGCACACTTTGCACCCCCTTGTAGTATCTGAAGCATTCATTAATCATAGTCAAACAGTAAAATACGGCTTGCCATTACATCCATTTCATCTTTTGGGCCGACTGATGTGTACCACATAAGCCGTCGTGTTATTCTCCCATGGCGGCTCTAGCTTGGTCTTGACCCAAGCATTTCAAGAGCAAACTGTCCACGTTTCGGCGATACGGGTCATCAATCATCATCGACCAATGTACTATTTAATAGTCATTTGTCGAACAGCATTATCCGTTTTCTGGCTTGGATCTATAGATAGGTGATAACGGGCTTCCTCCAGTCGGCGATCTTGCTGCTCTTGGATCCCCTACCATCACCTGAATCATCGGTTAAACTGGATTTATGAATGTCTTCGGAAATTTCAATGCCAACCAAATCAGCAGGCAAGGCGGATCTTCGAAGGTCTTCGGATATTTCATTGTCAACTGAGTTAGCGGGCAAGGTGGATCCTTTCCATGCGAGCGAAAAACGCTTCGGGCTCGCTCTCGCCCCCCGCGCGGGCGAGAGGAGCCAACCCTAGCGCTGCCGCCCGAACTCCTTCCCCTCCTCCTCCCCTCCGCCGCCGCTGGCGCGGGCCGCCGGGCGTTGCTCGTGCGGTGCCGGCGGCGGCGGCCGGCCATTCCCCGCGCGCGTGGCAAGGAGGCGCGGAGCTCGGCGCCCGCGGCGGTGCTCTTCGGCGGTCGTCGGTCCGGCGCGGCTGGGTGGATTCGGTGGCGATGGCGCTGCTCCTTGGCGGCGGGGCGGCGTGGTGCGGGTAGGCGGCAGGCTGGTCGCCGGCGTGCGGCCGGCAAGGTCGTCTCGGCCCAGATCTGGACCAGTTTGGGCCCAATCTGGGCTTGGACGGGCTGCCCTATGCGCGCTGTGGTCGTTCCCTGGAGGTGGCGGAGGTGCGTCGGCGGGGTTAGGTGGTGGCGGCACTGCCGCCGGCCTGCTGCAGCGCGGCGGCGGAGACTTCACGGGCCAGTTTGGGCTCGGTCGGGCCAGCTCGGGCCTGGTGTGTCTCTGCTACTACGTCCGGTCGGCTACCGCGAAGGCGTTGGAGGTAGTGCCCTCCCGCGCGGCTGCGGTGCTGCTGCCCCTTACCCGCTGCCCCTCTCCCTTCTCTAGGCCTCACGATGGTGTCCGCAGTGAGACGGCGAAGTTGTAGTCAAGACCGTGGTGGCGCATGCTGGTGGGCGACATGTTGGGTGGGCTCTTTGGATCGTTCAGGGTGGTGGTGGTTGGGGTTAGGAGAAATCCTTGCCGGCTCGTTCGGCTCCGATGCGGTGACGCCTGCGGGTGCCATCCTTCCTTCCTGAAGGGCATCGGGTGTACCTCCTTCACCACCCCCGCCGCGTACCGGGGGAAACCCTAGGCCTTGTCCGGGCAGCAGCGGCGCCATCGTCGCTTTCCTTGTTGGATGTGTTGCTTGGTATGGGGGCGATCCAGAGTGCGAGGCGCGTGGTGGGACATGTCCGGAGGGCGCAACGGT
Source organism: Lolium rigidum (assembly GCF_022539505.1). Taxonomy (NCBI): domain Eukaryota; kingdom Viridiplantae; phylum Streptophyta; class Magnoliopsida; order Poales; family Poaceae; genus Lolium; species Lolium rigidum. Next base: position 52,498,581 of record NC_061509.1, read on the forward strand.
GGCGACTCGTCTTCGTTTTTCCGTCGAGCTGCCGATGACAGCATTTGTTTCTCTTTTCTTTCTTTTTGTGTCTTTTCTTTTGGGCTTGGTTGTGCTGCGGCCCCAGCGTGCTCGTTGTATCGTGTGGTTGCTATATTAACATAGCGGGGCGAAAGCCTAATTCGAGGATCCTTTCCATGCAAGGGGTATTTTCTCCAGCCGGTCTAGAAAGCAAATCGGCCATGTGCACGTCGGCTTTCTTGAAGTTAGCAGAAGAAAGCATCAGCTTTTTCGATATGAAGAAAATGCCCCGACTAACGTGATATATGGATGCTTGTTGTGTCAACTCATTGGCAAGCCAATTGTCATGTCTAGACACGTGAGCTATGATGAAGTACTTCAAGCCAAATATAATGTCCAGAAACTTGTTGTATGATCTGCAGAGAATCACCATAAGGCTCAATATGAGTAACCCCTGCAGAAACTAGAAACTTCAGCCCGAATAACAGTGCTTCATATTCGGGTTGATTGTTAGTGCAATTATACTCTAGTCGGCAAAAGGCTTAAAAGATGCACTACTAGAAAAAGGCTCATAGCCGCAACTGCTTGCATGTTGCGAAACCGAAAGTTCGCCGGTGGTAACCCGACGGGCCAAAAAAAATCGTGAGCGGTAGCTCATGAACTGGTCTCCGCGACGCGTACCGGTGACACACTAAATAAAAATCCGTTGTTGGTTCTTTCTTTGAGGCCTGACCTAGGGGCTGAAAAAATCGGTGACAGTGGACTATTGCTGGGGGTCACAGACGTAGGATGAAGCAGTGACAGAGTGGTAGAAAACGTCCGTGGCTTGTTCTTCTCAAAAACTAGTGACATACTTGTTTTGCTTGATTGTCACTAGTTATACATAGAATGCTGATGAGCTTTATATAATTATCATCGTTTGGTCACATCATTAGTCGTGATGTTTAGTATCGACGAACGAGAAATATGCATACGTCCCCCTCCCCCTTTATCTATATACCGCACCGGCGCTCACTGTTGCTAGAACGCTTCTCTCTCCTTTCCATTGATTCTCCACGCCATATTGTCATCATGCCACGCCGGAGCAATGACCATGAGGCTAGCTCTAGCCACGACGTAGGAGGCGGCGCCCGCTACAATCTCCACATTTAGGAGGCGCGCTCGCTCGCCGGCCTCCGGATCCTCGCGCCGCCAAAACTGTGGGCTGCCTAGCGGCTGGGTGCTGAGCCTTGGCGGCGTGCCCGTGCCACTGATTCCCGCCGCCGGCTGTGACCGCAACATCAAGGTGTACCGATGCTGGCACGCATCCCTGCAACATAATTATAGAAGGGCGCCTTTAGTAAGCTGAACCGCAAACAATTTTACCTTTTTTGTAACAAAGGAAAAATGCTTTGCCATTTTTACTAAATAAGAATTTAATAGATTTCTTTAGCACAAATTCCTAGAACACATCCTAGAACTTTTTCCACCATTCTTTGGGTTTAATTTGTTGGCCTAAGATGCGGGAAGAGTGTCATGCAAACCACTCCATGCAAGGATTGCCGTCCAAATACGGGTGGTGAAGCGACACTTGACTAGAAGGTGCATCACCATTCTTGAACTTGCAAAGGGGGACATTTTTGTAGTTTGGCCATCCCCTACTCTGAAGACGATCCGCTATATAAATCCTGTTTGTTATGACCAACCATACAAAGAAAACTACATTTAAGAGGTGCCCAAGTTTTCCAAATAACCTTATTCGTGGAGTTGGCCAGGATGCCCTCGAATTTAATTTTATAGGCCGATGAGGTGGGATAGTTGAACCATTGGTAAATTTCTAATGGATGGTGCCATGGGCTCCATGAGTGAGGTTGATGTTGGAGACCATCTCCCATGCCCGACTAATTGTTGTATGTGGTTGATGTCAATGGCATGTTGGGTGTCAAGTTGTTCGACCCTAAAGTTGTTATCAAGAGCTTTCCTAATCAAACAATTCTTCCTTTTTGTGCATTCAAAGAGCTTTCGAGCAATGTCTATTGGTCAGCTACCCAATGACCATGTGGTTGCTCTAAACTTTTTCTTCTCTCTGTCGCGGAACGTGACCACTGTGTTTGCTGTAAAGAGGTGCCTGTCTCGTTCATTACAAGGGTTCCCAAACTCGATACAAGCTTTAGTGTCATCAGCCCATTGAAGACAAAGCCATCTTTGGCTCACTTTTCAAGATGCATAGTGCCAAGGTCACCAAGCTTCATCGAACGTCAAACGGTCTCCAAGTTACCTTGCATTTTTCTACGAGTAACTTTGTCACAACCGATCCAAAGATAAGCACGGAGCAGCACAATAATCCTTTTGATAACCTCCTTAAAAGGTCAATGGAATTTAAGTGGTAGATGCATGTCTTGTGAATTAAAGGTTGCAAGAACAAGCACCCTATGACTGTCCATGTTGACATTGTTCCAATTGTCACACGAGAATTTTTTGGCGACCATATCTTCTAAGCTTTGGAAGTCAATCTTTCTAAGTCGTGTGGTGTCAAGCGTTAGTCCCAAGTAACGTATACGAAATCTGTCATATTTTGCCAGAAATGATTGAAGGATGACATCAAGTAAAGGTCATTGCATCGGATCAGTGCACCACTGCTTCTTTGGCAATTGGCGCGCAAACCGATCACTTTCCCAAAGGAGCATGAGTGTTCGTGAGGAACTGAATATCCTCCTTGATCGGAGAAGCAAAAAACAACGTGGTATCATCGACATAAAGTGAGGTCCGACCAACCAGGCCTCTTCCGCGAAGAGCATGAAGATGAACTTGATTCGTTGCCTTGTGAAAAATGTGATTAATGGGGTCAATGGTCAAGTCAATTTAGAGTGGTTCCATTATATAGCTCAACATGCGAGTGGTGATGTAACATGACGCAAAATTCTTAATATCCACTAAATCTATGTCCAAGCAACCCACAAGATCAAGATTGCCAGGCTTCTTACTAGTGGGAATGTAAACTTTATTGCATCGCATATACTGCAATCTTTTCAGTGATCCAATTCTGCATTTAATGTATATTTCCTGACCATAAATTTATCATGTTCATACTTGAATACATATAGCGTGTGCATTGAGGGAAGGACGACCTCCTCCTTATACAGGTGGCTCCGAGGGAACAAAAGACCAAAGTATATAGTTGTATCCGGTGCCACTTTTTTTGCTCTCCGTGTTTCGCTCAGTCCATAACGAACCAAAGGTCTAAAACAGCAACTTCTAGGGCCCTTTTAGGAATATTGGACTTTTTTTTGTTGTTGGTCATGATTTGATTTGCAGCTTGAGTTCTTCATTTAGGAATATTGGAAATTATGATAAAATTCTGGTAGGAAGAAAGAAAACAAGAACTACATCCTGAAAAGTGACAAATCATATAGTTGCAAACTTACAACCTTTGGAATAGCACATGATGGAAAAAAAAATTCTTTCATTTCAAGTGAGCCTCAACTGTTACTCTCAACAGAACTAGTACAACTGGTCCAGAATGCACTGAAAGGAAGTATCAGCATTCAGGGGGAGTTTTATTCTGGTCATACATCTCGCCATCTCGGTGGCCAAACAGTACAGGAGATCGATACAAAATGGCCACCTGAAACATTTTATCTGCGAAAAGAATGCATCAACAGCTCGTATACCTTCTGGCCTTCGTCACCTTCACCGCCACCGGCAGACAGACACTACGTAAAATTGTGGTCCGCTTCGTCGGTGTCAGCCAGTCCCAGAACCAAATCATAGCTACCTACAGATGAATTACATACACAGCACCGTGGGCAATCTAATATACAACTAACACACAGGCAAGCTTCTGCTTTTGCTTCTGTGGTGTTTCATTTGCGCTAGAAAGTGGAATTCCACAGCGCCTTGTCTCCTTCAGCGCACTTGTTGTGCACCTCCCAGATCCTCCCTTCAGAATTGCATATGCCGCTGCATTTCCAATCGAAAGATGCGGCGCAGATGTTCCCCGCCTGAGCTTTCCATTCGCAATCTGTAAGCAGAGTCAGGGAAAATATGTGACTCCATGTCCACGCACTAGGTCAATGATTAACTGGAGTTATAAGACATGAAGTCACGGAAGCTCACCAGGAGGAGTACCACAACAAAGTCTCCGTTCATCAATGTGCTCCGCATCTAACCCGAGGAACCAAGATCCTAGTGAAACATCCTCGTTTATATACTGGTGCAGGACATGCCTATCATAAATTGGGTTAACAACGACAGAATTAGCATTCACCAGAAAAGATCGACGTATGTAGTTACATGAAAACGGATGCCATCTCACTTGTTTATAGATATGTAGGTCGCTAGATCTTTGGAAATAGCGTACAATTGACCAGTAGCATGTCGAAAATACTTATTGCCTGGTTCACCAAATTTCCAGTGCTCAGGCTCATAGTATCTCACGCCCCTGGATAAAAAGAGCTAACATATCTTAACAACTTGAAAAGCAAGAAAAGGAGAGATCCAAATGATGTACTTACTTTTCAGATAGGACAGGTCCAGATTTCATGCACCCAATATATACTCTAGGCTTCCAAGCATGTTTGGACAAAATCTGTCCAAGCGTTGCTGCAAATGCAAGACAACAATTTTTACACAGAGTTCATTATTTATAGCAAAGCCTTTTTCGCCTAAAAGATGTTCTAGTTAAATCTGATATTTCACACATGTTATCCTACAAATTTTTGATATTTTGGCTAATACTTTTACACATACAATAGGTACATTGTTGAGTCGGTGAGGAACTTTCAATACAGATATGACAGGTGCAGACACATATTGTCACTTTGCTCCTAGCTTCACAGCAGTAAAGGGCATACAAAAGATAGAGATTTACCTATGTTAACATGCACATCATCGTCAACTTTCACATAAAAATCTGCATCCCATAACGAAACAGCTGTAGAAAAGTATGTCTTGGTTTTGCCAGATAGTGCAAGGTATCCCTCAACATGGTCCTGCATACAGATGCAACCACTGTAATTAGTGAGGCAAAACAGCATTCCCAGCCAAAATGAGAACATCAATCACATCATCACTCCAATGTGAAAATCAATAGGCATTAAAGCAACAATTACTTACTATTTTCATGAAATCCCCATGTTTTCTGTCCTCTGCTTCAATTGCTCTATCGATAATTCCACCTGATATAGCGCTGCACAACATGAGGACAATGATGTTATGCATGTCTTGCCATAAACAGATATCAAAAGAAGAATAGTGAACCTATTGATAGAGCAATTGTCCACAATAACATCTTCTAGTTTTAACATTGATTGCCAAAAAAGAATCACATTGCTTTTTAGTTTATCTCTGAACAAATATTACTTCAAAAATAACATCTTCTATAAATATATCTTGTACAAAGACATTGTTAGGAAGAGCTGAAGGGGGCACTGAGGCTACATTGCGTCACAGCTCACTATTTCAGTCTTGTCTTGCACAAGAAGGAAACAAATATATGACCGATATTCATGAGCTAACTTTTACTCAAAATTTCTGGCTGTAGTCACCTTTTCATGTGCATTCTATAAATATCATCAATTGCACTCACTAACTCGGGAATTCGTTTATCTGTAATCGACAGGAATTATCTTTGGAAGCATCATTCGACTATATTAAAACCTGAGGTCATATATAATATTTATTCTGAGAGTAAAGTTGACTGAAACAAACATTTAATGTATACAACTGCAATTGGAAAAACGCAAAGAGAATAACTAGGTGGAATTTATGTTCCCACAACTACGTGGAAATTATGTTATGACATTGTTGTGACTTGAGAGTTCTTTTTCTCAATGGTAAAAAATGATAAGAACTATGAGTTTCACACTGCTGATCTAAAAATATGAGTATGATAAGTTATTTTCAAGAATCCTGATTGAAGGAATAAATAAATCCAGTACTTCTTAATATGGAATAGCATACCAAAGATAGTTAGATACACATATAAATCTATCTGCACCATACCTGTGGCCTATGACAAAACGAATAATGATTCCCTTCTCTTCTTCAAGCTTTTTCCTCTGTTCACCTATTATTTGCATTGCTCTGTTATTAGTCATTCAGGGTGTCCCAGTATGAGTATTCCGAAGTAATTAACCATATGAAAGTTCATGTCAGCAACCTCGAGGCATCCAGGTGTAACGTATGGAGTCTCTCCTCTTGCGACTGCTAAAGGCGGTATTGATTCCAATCACCATGCGGTACTTTCTCTTCACGATCGACTCGGAAACTTTGAACTCTTCTGCAACGGGGGAACCATTTAGCAAGGATTCTTGCAGGGTCCTTGCAGCCGAGAGTTCTGTCTCTAAGCTCGCTATTGTCTTATCTAGTGTCCTACATCAGAAACATTTGAAATGACAATCAGAACTATTTTTTTTCATAAAGATGGTACTTCCAATGAAGGAGCAAATGCTGTGCCCAAGAAAGATAAGGTCGATCGGTACGTACTGTACATCTTGATGAGCATCTTGAACTTGTAACACGTCTTTGTAGCTTTGCAGTTCTTGGACCTAGTAGCACATGATGATCAAACTATGTATCAAACGATGACTGCACATACCATTGTAACACAAAGAGATAATTGACTTTTATAACCTAATCAATAGCTAATCATCATGGCTTTTTTTGTAGGGGAGAAGTACACCACACCTTTTTAGAACCACAATCTCCAGCAGCTACGTTGTTACCTTCCTCGTCGTTTTGATTCGGCCGCGCAATCTCAGTTGCCTCAGGCAGTGTCCACATTCTGGATCAAGCAAAAAAAAAAAAAAAAAACAGGTTAGCGTCGGAATCATTTCCTGAACTTCCATGCCGACTAGCATGGCCAAAATTGAGGAGAACAGAGGTAGACGTCCATAAGCTGTGGTTACAACGCTGCAGTAGGATGCCACTGCAGAGTACAGTTATTGAATGTGGGATGGGGATACATCGCCTAGCAATAACTCGTGTCTACAATTAAATCGAGATTCTGTGCAGGATCATTCCCAATTGGTGAAGAGAAATGTCCCAGTGCGGCAGTGCGGAGTAGCAATACAGTGACTTTCTAAGTTGATGCTGTCGTAGAACACCCACAACTCGATAGCAGCAAATCACAGCTTAACCAAATTCGCAAAGATTCCAGAAAGCATTGGCGGAAACACGCGAATTATATGGTGGCGCCGCAGAGCGAGGATACTGCCGACAGAATCGCGAAATCCCCAAATCGAGAACACAAATTCACCCCCGTACGCGCCGGGCCCCAGATGCGGACGGAGGCGGCAGATCTTGCGGCCACCATCGGAGCTGAATTGAGCTGAGCTGAGCCAGCTGCGAATCTAGAATTGAAGAAGCGGGAGGGGGAATTGGCGCGGGTGGTGGTTACCTGTTGGTGAAGAGCAGGCCGAGGCAGAAGCTCCCGAGGCAGAGCAGCACGGCCCAGCGCCTGGACACGCCTCCATCCCCTCCTTTTTTCCAGTTCATGGCCGCCGACGCCGACGACGCGCAACACCAGCTCCAGCTCTTCGCAGTCCCTCACCTCCTCTCGCAGCAGCAGCGCATGGAGTAGTAGGGGGAGCAAGAAGGGAGGGATGAGTACGTACTACGCAGTCGTTCTTGGCTCGTCGCCGCTGGCGCTGGCGGTGTCGCACGCACGCAGCTGTGCTGTGCTCTGACTGCCCACCTCACCTCACCTTGCCCCCACGACGGGCCATGTGGGCGCGGTGGTCAGTGTCCAGTGGCGCACGCCATTACGCGACAGCGCGGGGCGGTAAACTCGAAGGTCTGTCGGTCCGTCGGCAGCGCCAAGAAAGAAAGAAAACAACCGAGGCCGAGGAGAAGGTGGCGGGTAAAACAAAGATGGATCGAATCAGATCAGAGCGGCCGTTTGTTGTTGTTACCGGACCGGAACAGAGCACGGGGATTCGAGATCGTCGAGGTGGCGGGAGTGCGGTCCTGGGGTGGTTTTTTAATGGCGGGGTTCGTCCTTTCCCGGCGCAGATAAGAGTTGCGCCACGAGGACCACGGTGGTTTTCACATGCGTTTGCTCGTCTGAGGTGAGCTGAGCTCCTCTCCACTTGGTTGCAGAGGGTGGTGGTGGTGGGTCGGGGGATGTGGAAAGCCCAACCGCCGTCTGTTCCCCGTGCCGCCGGTGCACTGTCGCTTTCCTTGCCTGGCTGCCTGCGGTGCGGGGTGTGGCCGTGGCGGCAGAAGGTGGTTGGACGGGCCGGTGCCGGCATGGTCAAAACGTGTTTTCCTGGTCGAAATGTCGGTCTTCCCTGGGATACTCGAGCGATTGCCTGTATACATCGGGTACTTTTATACGGAAGCGGCCTGACCCAGTTTCATAACATATGTATCTGTTTAAAAAAAAAATTGCATGGTAATACGATTCTCATTGATAAATAAAAGATGAGATACAAAGTACGTATACACCGATCTTACAGATATGGAAAGATAGGATAAACCTATGTGACAAACCAACACCTATCCATTTTCTTCGGCACCACCGTAGCAGCCACCAAGGAAAAAATGGATAGATCACCTCTTCACCTGAGCTCGACGCGGCTCCATCGCTGATCATCAGCTTTTCGGACCTCCAATGTAGTTTGCCATAGGACAAACCATTGCCGTTGAAAGAATCGGACCAGGGCGAGCATGTCCCCGGACACGCCATCGAACTTCAAGACCGGCACCCACGCACGACGATGTCGGAGTAGGGAACCGTAACCATCCGCCTTCAACCACGAACCCACCACAAGGTGCACCATCTTCCAGCTGTCACCGGTGCGGACCACCATCCGCACGTACTCCCGGACGAATCCTCTCTCGCTCCACATTGGCGCCGGAGACAACGCCGCAGACAACGGGGACAAAGCGAGGAGGAAAAAACCATCCGATGGAGTCGCCGCCGCCGCCTCGCCGACACCATCCATGAACCCTAAAGCCACCAATCTGAAAGATCGGCAAGCACACAGTGCCACCAACTCCGAGACGCCGCCATGAAGGACAACGCCGGTGTGGAAGAAGAGTTGATGCAGATTTATTTGCCCGGGCGCCGCTCCCACCACCCGAACGGCGCGCCATGCCAGAGAACTCCTAGCCCTAAGTACCATGTAAAAAACGGGGTCCCCCTCCCTCCTACCGCCGGAGCGGCAAGCGGACGGAGAGGGGCCCAACGCAGACGTCGGAGATTGGAGCAGGAAAAATTTTCCCCCGCCGCCGCCTGGGAGACGCGGAAGACCTAACAACCGTATCATGGGTCTCTGCAACGATCGATAGTTTGATACTGCTCCAGATGTGTCCGTTTTGATTAGTTTCCATGGATAAAAAAACGAGATACGGAGTATGTTTTTTTCTATCGTATTTGGAGGTGTGTATGTGGTGTACCCATCACGCCGACACATTTGCCCGTTGTTATATTGTGATCTAAATTTGTGTAAAAATGGCCTAATTTACCGGTGGAGATACCCACATATACAATGCATGAGGACAACGAGGCGACGTCTGAGACGTACAGCAAGGGGATGGGGGCGGTGGAGGAGGCCAGGACGCTAGGCCGTGGCTCTTACGGTAGAGGCCAACGCGGCGATGATGGCGAAGGCCAAGGTGGTGTCGATGCGGTTTCCCATGAGCCCGCAACCAAGGGGCCGGAGATGGAAGAGGACGACATGGATGGCGTAGAAAACTCTGACAACGAGGTCAATGTACAGCGACAAGCATAGTGTGGGGCGATGGGCTGGCAGCAAAGAGAGATGACGACATGCTGAACTAATATGCAAAAATAATATTTTGTAGTTTTAACTAGAAAAGTATATACTACTTATTTATTTTATAAAAAATAAATTATGAAAGTATAAACGTATGGTATAATAATAAATTCTCTTAACTCGTCTCGGGATTAAAAAATGTGTATTATTTGTAGTATCAGTGCAACATTGTCATTGACTCAGGGCAGTTGATCATTAATCATGTGCATTTAAGAATCACATATAGCTTTTTATATTCTAAGATAAAATGGAGAAAATATTAGAGATTCTAAGTGTAGCTATCGCCACCAAGAAAGGTGTTGACTCTTCAAATGAAAAGGTTGAGGTATTAGAAGAGCTAATAAGATTGTTGGAGAAATCATAGCCTATGCTTGAGGCTGAGAGGATATTAACTTCAGTTGAGAAGATTGTAAGAATTCAAAAGAGAGAAACTCAATTACATGTAGATTTACTACTTGAGACGGAGACAACAGCACGGATTGGTATGAAGCTGGCTAGGAGGCGAATACAATGGAGAAGCCTTCAGGGAAATGGGTGTCCAAATATTCACTATTCTGGCAGGAGTATAACGTGCGGTTACATGGCTTGCTTAAATGTTTCCTTACCTGGAATTTTTGAAGGACTTTCTCACCATGATAAAAGACCCAAATGCAAACATGTTGCAAACGTACCATGAGAGTGACATTCAGAAGTAAGTGCGCAAATGTTATGAATTGATTGTTGGCGGGGAGATCGCCTTTAACCTGACAGAGCAAGGTAAAACAAATAAGAAGGGCAAATTGCTGCCAACGGCTGGTACAAGCATCGAAGGAAGCCTAACAACCCTTGATGACCCGAAGTAAAGGGGTAAGGAGGAAAGAAAAGAGGCTCAGGATCTTTTCAACACTAGAAGGAGCTGGAGTCTCAGGATCTTGAACACAATAGGCAGTTGGCTCTCTTCAATATTACTCCATACACTCTTGCCTTGTGAGCCCTTATTTGTATCTTTTAGTGACCTATTTTCAACAGCGCTCCCGCGATAGCTAACTGTCATTCGTAAGTCGCAACTGAGAAAAAGGGAGAGGTTATGAATGTAATTCTACAAATGTTATACTCTTCCAGTACAAACACGTTCCACATAATTGAAGGAACACCAAATTTGCTCTCCACGTGAGAAAACAGATGGCAGTATCTGGGACATGAAACCCGGGAGATATGACAGGCGAGTATGGGAAGTGGATTCTTTAATCTAGAGTAGAATAAAATACACTTTGTTCGTATCACTATTTGGAGTTGCATCCCCACACTAAATAATCCTACTGCTGACATAGCACCTTCATTAAATCTTTAGAAAGTGAACAGTCGGATACAAAGCAGATAAAATATTTGCTATTGACATCGTTGAAAGAGCCTGGCTTTAACACCATGAGAACTCAAATTCAAGGAATCGAAGTTCAGAATACTGAATGAATCTCCAAAAGCAAGTAAACGCACACCAGAAGAACAGGGTATATAGGCTATAGCAGCTCCATTTGTCAGCTGCTATTTTGATACTCTCACTACAAAAAATGCAGGCGACAGAGTGCATCAAAAGCTCAGTGAATCTCAAAACCGTTGTCTCCATGTTTTACAGTATGGCGCCACTGATTGGCACTATTTTCATTTATAGCTCTCGTGCGGGTCATCTACTGTTAGTCTGTTACTTATACTCGACAAATCAGTCAGGCAGGGCCAACAAAGTTTACCTTGCCCCATTCATCTTCTTCAAGGAATCAGCTCGACGCTTAGCCTCTCTCTCTGCAGTCTGGACATAAAATTCAGCTCCGAGCATTCCGTTTATCCTGACAGTTGATGATAGACTTGCTTCAGCGGTTTGAATTATCAGTTCAACGGTCAGAGTGAATCCTAGGGCTGAAAGCACTCGAACAGCATTGGCAAGCCGACAAATATGTCTTCTAGTTTCTATTGGGGTAAAGTTCTCTACTTCCACGGTCAGCTTCTGTTGATCTTCATTCACATCTGTATTTTCAGCCACCGCGGCATGCTCACCAACCCAGATGAAACCATTGCGGCCAAGAATCAAGTCCACGTTATATTGCTTAAGATGGTGGAAATGCTGATTACACTGTTTTACCAAATATGCAGCTACAGTGAGTAATTGACCCCTCTGAAGCTGCAGTAAAAACCTCAAAACAAATCAATAACAAGTCATTACGTTAATGCTGTCCTGGTAAGCAAAGCCAGGTCTGAGTAGCTGAAGTTGTAACTCTAACAGTCAAATTCAAATCATTGGCCTCTATCTACTTCATCATCAACAGTTCAACACTACATACAAAATGAGATGTTGGGACTTAACAACATGACTATGAATTAGATCATCAATATGTTTCTCAGTACTGCACTGGGTAATTAACATCAACCAACTTTTGCATGCACATGAGCTCTGCCTATATTTATTAAAGAAGAGGTTTGAAATAATTGCAAGAGTCAGCATTGTAAAGGCAGCACCTTTCGAATAATGCATAGCTGCCGTGGGGGAATATGAGTGGAACAGATTCGTCACATCAAAAGGTACCATTACCTGAAGTGGTACCGCACTGCACAATAACAATGGCAAACACAGAGTTGGTCTAGTATGTACCTTTCCATATTTTTGACTACTTGCATGTAGCTCAAGAGAACCATCAGGTACGTATCCACGAACTTCAGCCTGATAATTGATTCCATGGAACGTAGCAGCATCAGATTTTAATCAGTAATCATCCATTAAAAAACAATAAAGGATATCAAACTATAGAAAATGGTAAGGCATCGCAAGCAATGTATCCAATATCATGGACTTCCCTAGGGAAAAACAGTAGAAGAGAATGTACAAAAAAAAAATGTGGTGCTTGGATACATGAACTAATTGAGGGCCATGAAATAAATAATGTCTAATCAGGGAGTCCTTGCCTGTCAGAAACCAGAATGCCTAGGTTCCAAATATTTCATCAGAGAACTAGTTCACAAAACACAGGAAAATTTTCCACGCTACAACTCTCACTATGATATATTAAAGTGAATAATGCTGGTAGTCCATTGACCAGATATGGAAAATTATCGTCAAGTCTCTGTAAAATGGAAGTACGGCGCTGCCTATAAGCACGCGCTTTTTCTGCTCTTGGTTGTTTCCATGTTCTGATAACACTTGGTTGCAGCTTGGCTGCTACAGTCATAGGTACACCTTTGTATTGGCAAGTGCTGCAGCCTTTTATCTAGTCAAGTTTCGTTTAAATATGCCAAGCTGAACTGCTTATAGCACTGGTCATGCATATTTGGTAGCTTGGTGCTACTCACAGGACAGATATATAGGTAAATAACATATAATCATTCATACATAACGGGGAATGAATTCAATACTTACACAGACAACATCATTTTCTGCAAATATACTCCGCATATTAAGCTCGTCAACAGCGGTTCTCCTTCTCTAATAGGGGAATGGGTAAGAGTCCAATAACCAGAATATTAGAGAAATAACTAGTGAAACTTCTGAATGATGACAGTCAATGATCTCTTTGAAGATACTGCTACGTTTAAGCTGTCATTCTAAAATAAAATTGCAACTACACATCGAGAAAGTAAAGGCAGTATACCTACTTTCCAACAAACCAGTAAATTAGATAATTTATCGGTCGCCACTGTGTTTAGTATATCACTAGAAAGGGTGCTTTGAACCTTTGATGCAGAATAGCATACCTGGACTCCGTCAGGCAAATTCACAGAAGAAAGCATCAAAACAGCACCTTGGCTAAAGTTTATCTCCAACCTCCAGCGCTTAGGAGCAATCTTGAGTGAAAAAACAACATAGTAACGTATATTGGCCAAAAATGGAATACATTGTTTGCATCGATGCTGAACACACAGTGAATCACAAGGTGGTAGTATGACTAATAATTGAAGCCAAATTGCCCAATGTACTAAAATAAAATAAATAGCAGTGGAGATTACACTCGTATACAATTTGAGATGCTAGCCTAGCAAACATAAGGAAAACCAATTGCCCAATCCATGTGTCTACTATGATGGCCGGGCAAAACAGATTCTCATATCACCAAATTTTTACAACTTCCAACAATACTCGTAGGTTAAACCGCAAGCTTTAAGCCAATATAGAGATGCTAGCCTAGCAAACATAAGGAAAACCAATTGCCCAATCCATGTGTCTACTATGATGGCCGGGCAAAACAGATTCTCATATCACCAAATTTTTACAACTTCCAACAATACTCGTAGGTTAAATCGCAAGCTTTAAGCCAATATAGAGATCATCGTCATGGACTGAACATATTTTATTGCGTTGGGGCCTGTAGGGCATTCCTAGCATAGACCATGCTGTAAAAATGGGAAGCACGTTGAGATACCGAGTGACATACCTCAGTGACACGGCCAACAATGATATCCCCAAGTTCTGGCTTATACCTGAAAAGATCCAAGAGAACAAAATGAGCTGACAATCCTAAATGTTATACTCACTGAAAACAAATTTATGTAAAGTAGAATGAGATGGGCTCCTTCCCACCCCCGCTAATAACATTATTGGTTTTTACCATGTGACAAGGCCAATTATTCAAACTGAGAAACCGATCGAGATAATCAAACAAACAACTAGTAACTTTAGGGCGGCAAGAAGAACTCATTACCAACTCAATCCTTTATTACTCCCTGACCTTTAAACTAAATCAATTAATATAGTAAGTTATAATGAACCGAAGTGGAGTACATACAGTTTTATTTGGCAGAAATAAGAATCTAACATACCCCATTGCTATCTGAGATGAAACTACATTGAGAGCTACATCAATCCATTCATCGAGTCGCAAGCAAACCCACTGATCCATCCATATGTACACCACCCATTACACCCAGTAATACCACAGTTATGTAACAGTATTGCAGTGCAGGAAAACAGAATTCGATCAAACTGCCCGGAGAAACTGATAGACCGAGTTAGGCCGGGAGAGAGCACCTTGCCCGGAGCGTCCGCACGCGTACGAGACTCTGGACCCGCTCCACCACGCCGCACACCGTGGCCACGACCTCCCCGTCCCGATCCGACGTGCCATGCCCTCTGCAGCCAAATTAAACACGCGCACACCCAACCAAAAAAGAAACAATCAGTCCATCACCAAGCACGAGCGGAGAAACGGGCGGAGAGGGGACGAGAAGAGGAAGGGCGGGTTATTACTTGAGGATGCTGTCTTCGTGGTTGACGGGGATGTTGTCCGCGACGTTGACGGCGGCGGCGGCGGGGGCGAGGGTCTGGAGCTCGTGGAGCGCGGCCTCGAGGCGGACCCTCTGGGTCTGGCTCAGCCGGAGGTGGAGGTCTCTCGTGCTCATGGCCGCACGATGTCGGGGGAGTATCGGAGGACGGCGGAGGAGGAAGCGTCGGGGGTCGGTCGTCGGCGTTGGCCCCGGCCGACGGTGGGAAGTTTGGCCAAAACCCCAGGGTCCCAAGACCGTGTCCGTGCGCGCTCGAAAGCCGGTGGTGACGGCCGGGCACGGAGGCCCAGCACTTAATGCTAACTGGGCTTGGGCTCTTAACCGCCATAGTATTTTACTGGACCGGGCGACCAGAATTACGACGTTCTCTCTAAAAGAAAAGATGGATTACAACATGCAGTGCACATCATGAGGCTGGGCCGGCTCATAAGTCCCTAAACACAAATTGAAAAAACCCAGCCACCGGACTTACCGCGTGCGGGGGTGTGCGTCACGCGGTACGCGACGACGTGATCGGTGTATAGGAACCACCGTATGAGTCACCCGTGCTGCCTGAAGCGGTCGCCCCGTGGGTCGCTCAGACAAGCCCGCTTCATGAGTCTCATGTTCTATTTGCTTAACTATTTGTTCTCAAAAAATGAAAAAGACAGTTTGTGTAGTTCGTCGCTATATGTTTGTTTCGTCCTATTCCGTTACATAGAGGAATAGTAAAAAATGGATTATGTATGTTCTTTTTTTACGAAACATGTAGACCCTCATTAATATGTATGTACACTTACATCTATAAATGTATCCAAGCACATTCTTCCTCTATAAGCATTTTTGAGAGACTGGGTCTAAGAAACTTATCCGGTGGATCTTAAGATTGACTGTTCCCACATGTGCCTAGCTATCAACGGCAACAACGTCTCCCGTTGAAAATTATTCCTCTCTTATAAAACTGCAAAGTGTTAAACCCGATGTTTGATCCCTCGTGGTCCGAGGGTGCCACTACCTACTAACCACTTAACTATAGGTTAGTTCTCTAGGTTATGTAGTCGTAGACAATGTCTAGGAGGGAAAATCCTAGTTGAGTCCGTGTGCCACGTTGACCTGACCACGAGTCCCACCCGACAAAGCGAGGGCAATGGTTAAACATGGATAAAATCTAAAACAAAGTCGGTTAAATGAGATAATTTACAGAAGTTTCCTAGACATGTAGTAAAGAAAAACCATCCCGTCCCCTACCCGTGTTGCCCCCGCGTGGCGGCTGGGGGAACCCTACCGCGCCGCTGCCGCTTCCCCCTATCCCCCTCCCCGCCCTCGCTGCCGCTAGGGGCGCGTTCAGGCAAAGCCTGGCCAGCGTCGGGGGGGGGGATTCATCGTCCTCTCGCCCGCGGGGGTCGGGCGCGGGTCACCCTCCTCGGTCTAGGACACGGCCCTATCGTCGGGGGCCTCGATGGCGGCGCTTGGCCTCGGCTCAGTGGCGGCATGATGGACGACGAGGCGGTGGTGAGCCCTGCCGGCGGCGGAGAGAGGGGTGGGGGAGGGCTGCAGGGGGAAACCCTAGGTCCCCTTCTCCTCGCCTCTCGACGACCAGCGGTGGAGGGCTGGCGTTCGGCTGCGGCGGTGCCCAGGCGTGTGCGGTGTCTCCGGTTACGCGATCTGTGCTTGGTGTCTCCGGCGGCAACCTTGGCTAGCCTAGGATGGTCGCCGGCGTGGGGGCCCGACCTGAATAAAGGTGGCGGTCCTAGGGTCTCTCTTGGGCGAAGATGAAGACTTACCTGAGGCCTGCCCTTCTCGATCGGGCCGGAGTATTGAGTCCGGAAGGCGCCGTCGGCGAATGTAATAGTGCTTTTTTGCCTGGAGTTTGCCGGATCGGTGGTATTCGGTCGTGCGCACCCATGATTTTATTCCGACCGTTTGGTTCTGGAGGGAGCGGCGCGAAGCTCTGTTCTGTGTTGGCATCAAGAGACATTTTGGTCCATGATGCAATCAGAAGAAGGGAATAACATGAAGGCCGGATTGGAGGACTAGCTAAGAGAGGTTCAAGTCTCCGCGTGTTGAGGGACTTGCTTGGTGTCATGGGCTCCGCAGCATTGGTATGAAAGTGGGGGCGGCAACACAGGTGAAGTTCAGAGTCCTACCTTTCAGGGTGAAAACCCAAGGTCTGGCTTAACTGGTTGTGTCTGGCAATGACCTTGTTGGAGGCATTGTTTTGAGAGCGTAGACTATCTTCAGGGTAAAATCCTAAGATCTTTGGTCGGGCGACAACGGCGCTGGTGCACCATTCTCTTCTTGGAGGCGTTATTTTTGGAGAGTCTGTATTTCAGGTGTTGTCTTGGTGGTGGTTGTACTGATGTTGGTAGGCCTGGGATGCTATAGCGGGAGGTGCTGCGTTGTTGCAGAGGCTGGATGTAATTGGTATATTTTAATATTAATATATTTCCTTTATCGAAAAAAACATGTAGTAAAGAAATACATAGAAAATGGAATTCCCTCTATTATCTTCCATGAATTTGCCCCAAAGGTTTGCTCACAACAGCGTGAGAGCATGCGCTCGTAAGAGTAACAAAATGTTTTCATGCCGAGGCGATAACTCACATTTGGGGCCACGTGTCACCTCTTTCGATGGCCAGTGGTCACCGTCTCTTCACCGTCCATATATGGAAAAATTTAGACAAAAACGTAATTCTCAGATGCATATCGTCTTCCTGCCCGACTACGCACGGCGTTGCTGCGCATCTCAAACGCTAGCTATTCCATATATGGATAACGCCGGCCGACCCGCCGGCCGGACGAGATGACGACGTACACGTACCCAGTTCTCAGTAGCGGAACCACTCAAATTCCTGCATGCATGGTAAAATGGTCGATGGAGCCCTCACCGGGCGCACGCGCGACACGTACGTCCGGCCCCCTCCCGCCATCGATCGCCGTCGCCATCGCGGGGCGCGCTCCGGCACCGATCTAGCTAGCTCATTAAACCGAAAAGGCGCGCGAGATGCCGACACGCCGGCGCCAGCGCGCGCTGCGACACGCCCCGCATTAACTCCCTTTGAACACTCGCTCGTCTCGGCTTGACCGGCCGGGATCTGGCGCCATCGCGCTTTCCTTTCGCCGGAAAGCTACCTTGAAATCGTGCATGGAGATCGGGCTAGCTCCTCAACTCGATCTACGACCCGCCATCCCGAGGAGGCCGCGACGACGACGTCCGTTTCTAGCTGCCGTACGGCCCATGGCAAAGCCGGTCGTCCGTGCGAGTATAAATACGGCTTGCATGAGCCCTGAGGTTATCACACGCAAAGACGTAGTGACAGTCCAGCCAAGGCACAGGCTAGCTCTTGCTTGCAAGCCTAGCTAGCTATAGACACAAAGCTGTTTCCATTAGTGCGTGACGCGCATGGCGAAGGCGCAGGTGGCCGCGAGGTTCGTGACGGAGGTGGCGCCGCCGCAGCTGGTGTCGATCATGCGACGGAGGAAGGTGCCGAGGAGCCTCGAGACGATCGCCGAGGACGACGACAGGGAGCTGCAGCAGCTAGCCTGCAGCGACCCTCGCCATCAGGCCGCTACCGCCGCGGCATCTCTCAAGAGGGCGTCGCCGGCCGGCACCCGCACCGGCTGGTTCATGAGGGAGCTCAGCAGCTGCTTCTCCAGCAACGTCGTCAACGGCCAGGCGGCCGGCAGCGGCTGGGAGGGCTGGCAGAAAGGGCATGGCCGGCGAGACGTCTATGCACACCAGCTGCATGGAAACTAATTAAGCTAACGAACAAGCTCTCGGTACTGAACTCTGGTGTCATGCCAAGCATGTTTGGTTAGCTAGCACCATGCCGCCTCTCATGTGTACTGTGCTCCTCATGCATGCACCGAGCCTCTTAGCTAATTAAGGTTTCCAGTGATAATTTGTCTGTTCGCCAAAGCATGCTAGTATTGATGTTGAATCTGCATAGTAAACGGGCCATGTCCTGCCTATATAAGAGCAACAGGACATCGTTTGATACGGGCATGAAGGCCAAGATGAAGCCCAATTTTAGAACTCCACTTAGCTAGTTATCTTATTTATTGTATTTTATATCTATGGTCATATGTGGACCAATTAGAATTTTTATTGAATTGAGTCAGTTTAGTTTGGGCCTGTCCAAACCAAGGTAGAGAGGCCCACTAGGGGCTGGCCGGCCATCCCCTCATATAAGGGTGGGTGCGGCTAGGATTAGGGTTAGAACCAGTTTGAGTTAAGTCTAGAGTCTAGATGCTATCGCGTGTGTGCTTGGTGAAGCATCCCTCCGGGGACGGCGCCGCCGTTTATCTATTATAGTTGTTGCGGAGGTTCTTGTGTTCATCAAGTATTGTCGTGCTTTGGTTTTGAGGCGTGGTGATCTCCATCACGTTGCTTGCTGGATTTATCCCCCACTTTAGGTTGTGTTCCGCGCGTAATTGGAGGTATCTATCTACCCGGGTTCTCGATGTGAAAGATCGGACAACACCTACGAGGATCTGCTGGGATTCCCCTTATCATGTGGTATCAGATTTCTGGGTTGCTCACGGCGAGGTTGTGTTGATCGATCTCATCGGATCGGTTTGCATCGGAGGAGATTGGTTCTAGGTCGAAGGAGGTTGGGTGGAGGAAGATTGGTGTTGTTGTGGTGCAGTTTTCCTATCATCTATGGCTGTTCCAGGTGCCAAAGTCGCGAAATTTTGTGTTTGCCGTCGCGAAGAAGAAGCAAAATCGCGACACCATCCGGCGCCAGGGCCAGCCGACCGGCTCTAGGACCGGCCGGGCCGGTGCCAGACCGGGCCAAACGGGGCCCAGGCTGGCCAATCCGACCAAAACCGGACCCCAGGCCGGTGCCATCCGGCCAATCCAGGGGCCTCCGCACAGTCGTCCGGTGCACAGCCCGGCCAGACCGGCCCCTAGGCCGGACCAGCCGGCGCCCAGGCCGGCCAAACCGGCTGATAGGCCGGACCAGCCGGCTCCCAGGAAGGTCCAAGCAGCTCCCTGGCCGGACACACCGGTTCCCAGACCGGCGCAGCCAGCTCCTAGACTGGCTGTTCAGCAGTCTTTCGCGACGGATTCGTTTCCAGGCGATGTTTTTGGCATGCGGTGTTCTCTTCGGAAGATATCCAGTGTTGTTTTCAATGATTATCTTCACATCCGGAAGGGAGTAGAGTGTCAGGCATCTCAACTTCATTGGTATCTACATCATTACGCGACAGTTGAGGAGTACGAACATTGGGAAAGGAACATGATATTGGGTTTCAATCGATGTCGCCGATACAATGGAAAGTTCAGTGGGTATGATGCGTATGTCCTTGCTTACCGGCGTGTGGACGAGGAGTTAGACCATTGTTGGTGTGATGCGGTTGAAAGAGGAGAATTTGCTTGCACTTGGGAGGATTTCAAAACTTTTCTTCGTGATGGTTTCGTGTTACCATATATGGAGGCAAGTGAGCAGTCATCCAGAGTTGTGCATGCAATAGAGGAAGTTGGCAAGTGCATAGTTCCTATTCAGGAGGTTGGTCCAGTACCAACAATCACTGAGGGCGAGGTGATATTTTCAGAGGAGAAGGAACCTGGCTCTGATACCATGGACACTACTGTGACTATGGAGGAGGACGTACCATTGAGTGGGCTGAATATGCAACTCAAGAAGGTACAAGATGATTCTTGCAAGATAGTTGACAAGGTTCAACGGTGGAGTTTGTTTCAGACTCAGTGCATTATAAAGGGCAAGGCTTGCAAGTTGATGATTGATGGTGGTAGATGTACTAATGGCATAAGCAAGGCGATGGTGGCAGCATTGGGGCTGTCTACATGGCGTCTTCCTGAACCTAAGCGTCTTGAGTGGTTGAATATAATTGTGGTATGCTGAAGATTACTCATAAGGTGTGTGTGCCATTTACAGTTGATGATTATATTGATGAGATAGAGTGCGATGTGTTGCCATTGGAGGTGTGTGGATTGCTACTTGGACGTCCATGGCAGTATGATCGTAATGTGACACATGCTAGGAGAGCAAATACATATTCTTTTATGCATGGTGGCAAACAGTGGACTTTGAAGCCTATGGGTGATGATCATATCAAGTCCGATGTGGAGTTAGTGGTGTGTAAGGAGAGGTTGCACAATCCTAAAGTGCAGCATGAGGTGCATGATGTTCCAAGCATTGATGTTGGTGATGTTTCAGCCATGCCTGTAGATGACAAGCCAGTTCTTGTTGGTGACAAGCCGGATGAAGCTACACTTATTGTTGATGTGGATGTTGTAGTATGTGCTGCAGTTTCAGTTTGTGTTGATGCCAGTATACAGACTGATGATGTTTGTACTGATAGTGTGTCGGTGCATATGGCGCAGATGCGCGTGGGAGGAGTGGGAGGCGAGCGCGTCAGTGGAGACAGTGGGCAGCGGCACTACCGTGCTACAAGT
The DNA here is from genome assembly GCF_022539505.1 of Lolium rigidum. Classification (NCBI taxonomy): domain Eukaryota; kingdom Viridiplantae; phylum Streptophyta; class Magnoliopsida; order Poales; family Poaceae; genus Lolium; species Lolium rigidum. Next base: position 52,519,986 of record NC_061509.1, read on the forward strand.
CATGCAGTCCAGTTTTCCGTGACACCATGGATGCATAGAGGCAATAATGGTCGTGTTCGACAACTTTGTGGCCCGGGCATTACTCGTTTGCAGGGTTGCACAAAGAAAGTTCATATTCCGCAACACAGGGTTCCATCAAGACCTCACAAGAAGAAGGCATTGGCGCCAAAGTCCAAGCTCTTGTGGAGAAGAAAGGAGGCGCCAAGTGTTGCATCAAGTCAAGCACGCCGAGAGGGAGGATGTGGTGTGGTAGGCAGGCAAGACTTGAAGACGGCGCGGACGTGTGATGTTCATATCACGTCACTTTTTTCAGAAGACCCTCACGCGTTGGGGACAACGCTTCTTGAAGGGGGGAGGATGATACGGGCATGAAGGCCAAGGTGAAGTCCAATTTCAGGACTCCACCTAGCTAGTTATCTTATTTATTGTATTTTATGTGGGCCAATTAGGGTTTTTACTGAATTAAGTCAGTTTGGTTTGGGCCTGTCCAAACCAAGGTAGAGAGGCCCACTAGGGGCTGGCCAGCCACCCCCTCATATAAGGGTGGGTGCGGCTAGGATTAGGGTTAGAACCAGTTTTGAAGGGATTCGTAGCATAGAAAACAAAAAATTTCCTACCGCGAGAACGCAATCCAAGCCAAGATGCAATCTAGAAGACGGGAGCAACGAGGGGATGAACGAGACTAACCCTTGAAGATTTCCAAAGCCTACAAGAGGAGGCTCTCGTTGCTGCGGTAGACGATCACTTGCCGCTTTCAAAAGCGCGTAGAAGATCTTGACGGTACCACAATCGGGCAAGCACCTCCGTACTCGGTCACACGTTCGGTGTTGATGAAGACGACGTCCTTCTCCCCGTTCCAGCGGGCAGCGGAAGTAGTAGATCCTCCTTGGAATCCCGGCAGCACGACGGCGTGGTGGCGGTGATGGTGGAGAACTCCGGCAGGGCTTCGCCTACGCATATGCGGGAGTTGTGGTGGAGGAGGAGAGGCTAGGGTTTGGGGAGAGGGGGTGGCTAGGGCGCCGGCCATGGGCAGCCCTAGGTGGTGCGACCAAGAGTGGCTGCCCCCTCCCTCTTCTCCTCATTATATAGGTGGAAATCCCCAAGAGTTGTAGTCCAAGTCTTCGAATAAGACCCCAACAACAAAACCTCCCATAGGTGGGAAACCTACTCAAGGAGGGAGTCCTACCCAAGGTGGGACTCCCACCTTTCCTTTAGGTGGGGTGGCCGGCCACCTATGGTGGAGTCCACCCGGGACTCCACCCTTTAGGGTTTGGCTGGTCATGCAAGGTGGAGTCCCTCCGGGACTCCACTTTCCATGGTGATTTCTTCCGGACTTTTCTAGAACTTTCTAGAACCTGCCATAAATGCACCGGATCATTTCCAAACTTGGAATATGAGTTCCTATATATGAATCTTATTCTCCGGACCATTCCGGACCTCCTCGTGATGTCCTGGATCCCATCCGAGACTCCGAACAAAACTTCGAACTCCATTCCTTATTCCATATCTACTTAAATGACATCAAACCTTAAGTGTGTCACCCTACGGTTCGCGAACTATGTAGACATGGTTGAGACCTCTCTCCGACCAATAACCAATAGCGGGATCTGTAGATCCATAATGGCTCCCACATATTCAACGATGACTTAGTGATCGAATGAACCATTCACATACGATACCAATTCCCTTTGTCACGCGATATTTTACTTGTCCGAGGTTTGATCATCGATATCTCTATATGACATAGGCATCCCAAATGGGCCTGCCGAAGATAGTACCCAGGGTTTATTGAAGGCCCACTCGGTCTCCATCGCCGGTTCATCTTCGCCGTCATCACCGGGACTACATCGACAACGCCGCCATCGACTCCGATCTGCGCGTCGTCCACGCCATGGCGCCTATAGCGCTGCCGTCGGTCTGATCAACTGATAGCGCGCACGTCTCCGCCAATCACGTCCCCGAGCACGCGCCTACCACTGATCGAGCTACGGGTTGCCGCTGCGTCGCCCCTTCGGGCCGCAGCGCCACCGCCTTTGGTCCATGCTGCCGGCCTCCGACGGGCCTTCCGAGGCATGTACGTCGCCGGTGGCCTCCCGCCGCGGCACCGACTTGCGCCCTGCAGCCACGCCGGCCCCTCGGGTCGTGACGTCACCGCACGCAGTCTACTTCGCCGTCCCCCGCGCACAGACGTCCGAGGCCACAACAGCGCCGCCCCTTCAGCGTGGGTCACCTCCGTTCGCGCATGTTCTTCGTCACGCCGCCAGGTCTTCCTTGCCTACTTCGTGTACCACCGCAGCGCCTCCACCCCAAGTCGCCACTGGGCTCGCCAACCACTCGAGGTCGCGCTGGGCTCATCGACCACCGCAAACGCCTGTCTAGGCGTCCAACATGACCACCCCGGGTCACCGCTGGGTTAGCCGCCTTCTACGTCTTCGTCCACTACATCTCCTCCGACAGCGTCCTCGCATCTTCCCCGACTACGACACCTGCTACTCTACTCCGACAACTGTCGTTGAATCTTCCTCTGCTAAGTCTATCCTTCTACAATACCTTTCAATTTTGAAGCGGACCACCTTCCTCAAATTCTTGTTGCTAGAGACATCTTGAGGTTTTCCTAGTTATGTGTAAGACACCAAATGAACTGGACTTTATTGCCCAACCACTACACTAGATTCTTTCATCGGCTACCAAATAATTTGCCAAAAGTGACCTAGAGCTTGGTCGGAATGGGCTAAAACCTCCAGAGCATAAGCTACCAAACAAATAAGCTGCTTCGTCTTTTCCAATTCTGCGGGGCCACGGAACCTTTTCTTCATATCACCATCACCACTACTATTAAAAGGAAGAGAGGGTGGTGATCCAACTAATCTTGACCGTACAGAGCATATCCTACGGTAAAATCTTTTCGGAGCGGACCATTGTCCGTCGCCCATAGTCCCGCACCAGCGAATCCAAACGAGCGAGAGGCGTCCTTTTTTTTTATGGAACTGTCACCCACTCGCCACCCACACTCACTGGTGGAAAAAGGGCCTTTGGTCGCGGTTCGCAACTGCCATTAGTCGCGGTTGCGCAACCGCGACCAAAGTAGCGCGACTAAAGGCCCCCTCTTTAGTCGCGGTTGCTTACGAACCGCGACTAAAGGCCCGTCCACGTGGGCGCCGGGCGATCGTCGGGCGGAGCCCCTTTAGTCGCGGTTCTTCCGGCCGACCGCGACTAAAGGCCGCCGCAGGTTTAGGGTTTTAGGCCTCCCCCCTAAACCTGCCCCCGCCCCCCCCTAAACCTGTTTTCTGTTTAATTTGTATTGTTTTATTTCTTTTGTGCTTTATTGTAATTTTGAAGGAGTTTCACATATTCTACGGTACTACATACATGCATGCATATGAACGTACAATTTCCAACAAATTTGAAATTAGAACCAAAAAGAATTCAAGAGGAATATACAATATATATTCAATATTATCGGATGACCATATACAAGTTTGAACAAGTTTCCATACATAATTTAATGCATGTATAGTTCTACGTTCTCCTAATGGTGTTCTCCTTTAGGATCGAGGACTTCCCTCCTGAACCATCCAGCTAGTTCCTCTTGAAGTGGTCGGAAGCGAGCTTCTGGACTAAGCATCTGATACGTCTCCAACGTATCGATAATTTCTTGTGTTCCATGCCACATTATTGATGTTATCTACATGTTATATGCACACTTTATGTCATATTCGTGCATTTTCTGGAACTAACCTATTAACAAGATGCCGAAGTGCCGCTTCTCGTTTTCTGCTGTTTTTGGTTTCGTAAATCCTAGTAACGAAATATTCTCGAATCGGACGAAATCAACGCCCGGGTTCCTATTTTACCCGAAGCATCCGGAACACACGAGAACCGCCCGGAAGGGGGGCAGGGCCACCACACCACACCGGCGCGGCGCAGGGGGGGCGCGCCCCTAGGGTGTGGGCCCCCCGAAGCCCTCCTCGCGCCGCCTCTCCGCCTATATAAAGCCCCTGACCTAAAAACCTCGGGGCGTTCGACGAAAACCACGAAACCTTCCGCAGCCGCCGCCATCGCGAAGCCAAGATCCGGGGGACAGGAGTCTCGTTCGGCACCCTGCCGGAGCGGGGAAGTGCCCCCGGAAGGCTTCTCCATCGACACCGCTGCCATCTCCACTCGCCATCTTCATCACCGCTGTTGCTCCCATGAGGAGGGAGTAGTTCTCCATCGAGGCTCGGGGCTGTACCGGTAGCTATGTGGTTCATCTCTCTCCTATGTGCTTCAATACAATAATCTCATGAGCTGCCTTACATGATTGAGATTCATATGATGATGCTTGTAATCTAGATGTCATTATGCTAGTCAAGTGAGTTTTACTTATGTTGATCTCCGGAGACTCCTTGTCCCACGTGTGTAAAGGTGACAGCGGTGTGCACCGTGTGGGTCTCTTAGGCTATATTTCACGTGAATACTTATTCACTGTTGAATGGCATAGTGAGGTGCTTATTTATATCTCTTTATGATTGCAA